>NW_016159003.1:0-49837 GCF_001687245.7 Rhagoletis zephyria
AAGCTATGTTGTAAACCAGAACGACAAGGCCTTTCATGTGACACCTCATTTTTAAAAATCGAACGAACGATACAGATTTTATGACGTGGTGTTAAATATTTAACGCAACCTTCTGCGGCAGAGAAATTTTGAATTCGATTTTCTAACATGTGGAAACTCCTTTCATGGAACTAACGCAGAGTTGCACACCCGAAGGACAAGGCCTCTCATGTGACACCTCTAAAAATCGAACGAACGATACAGATTTTATGACGTGGTGTTCAAATATTTAACGCAACCCTCTGCGGCAGAGAAATTTTGAATTCGATTTTCTAACATGTGGCAACTCCTTTCATGGAACTAAAGCTATGGTGTACACCCGAAGGACAAGACCTTTCATGTGACACCTCAAAAATCGAACGAACGATACAGATTTTATGACGTGGTGTTCAATATTTAACGCAACCCTCTGCGGCAGAGAAATTTTGAATTCGATTTTCTAACATGTGGCAACTCCTTTCATGGAACTAAAGCTATGGTGTACACCCGAAGCTCTTTCTGTACTGTATAGTATTTTAAGCGTAAGACTTTTGTATAATTTAACTAAATTTTACTTTTGAAACAGGTGGCAACCCTCCTACATTTAGCTAGAAAATACAACTTATTCAAAACCATTTCTTTTGATACCCATATTGGGATAATTCGTTTAACTTAATAAATAATTTGAATTCGATTTTCGTATATATGGCAACCCTTTAAAAGACTAAAACCATACTGCACATCTGCAGGTCAAGGCCTCTCATGTGACACCTCATTTTTAAAAATCGAACGAACGATACAGATTTTATGACGTGGTGTTAAATATTTAACGCAACCATCTCCGAACTCGTGTAAGAAGTTTCACTTCAAAAAAAAAATCGCATATGAAAGAGCACCAACCCAACTCGTAATAAATTTAAGCATGTATACAAATTTTAGTATTTAGTATAGAATTATTCAATTGAAATACGCCAATATTAAAATGAAGCGCTTTGCACTTAACGGATGCTTTTTCATAAATAAGTTAAAAAATATTTAAATTCCATGCTGCCTGTAATGGGATTTGTACCCTGACGCTCTGGAAATTAGCAAATTGTGGCAAGGATCTTCATGCACTCAGCTACAGCCAGACATGTGCATTCAAATGTTCAGTTTGATTCAGCACCACGTGTGCGTGGTATGAATGTATTGTTTTTAAAACGATAATCAAATAAAAAATATTCATGTTTACTATGCGTTATTTTCCCCAGTAAATTCATAAAATTTTTCTTAATGTTACAACGCGTTTTATCTCTCAGTGTAGTCATTTTTATGCAAAATTTGTGCAATCAAATCGAAAACCGGGACACTTAAACGAAACCCGGGATATTTTAAGGTTGGACCGGGACACCGGGACAAATAGTCTAAAACCGGGACATGTCCGGGAAAACCGGGACGTCTGGCAGCCCTAAGCATATTACATAACCTGCACCACATAAATCCTCATTTCAATTTTCGTACAAAAATTCAACAAACTTTATCAAGTACACCCAAAAATTTTAAAATTTCCATTTTAGATAAATTTTGGGTATGCAGGGCTATACCCATTAAATTGTAAAGTAATTTTCGAGCATAAGACGAGGAAGAAAATTATCAAAAATCGACGTGATTTCCTAGCGTCTTGAAATTTGCACTTTACACTACTAGAATTTAATGAGCTTTAACACTGCTTTTTTTCTAAAAATTCTGAGTAAAAAGTTTAAAATTTTTGGATGTAATTGTTGAAGTTTGTTGAATTTTTACATATACTTTTTTTGAAAAGTGGACTTATGTGGTGCTGGTTATGTAAACTAGACTTTTATATAAAAAAATTATGAACATTAAACCAAAAATGCCAAGATTGGTCAAAATGTCACTTAGGGCCGTTTGCACCATGTCTAGTTAACGCTAACTGGAGGTACATCCTTCAGTTAAGCACGTTAACTGCTTTATCGATCACATGTTATATGATGGGTGTCGATAACGTCGATAAAGATGTTTAACTGGGAGTTAGAGTTAACTAGACATGGTGCAAACGGCCCTTAGCTTAATCAGCTGACCACAAGGGTATATAATAATACCAAGCGTGAAAATAGGTTATTTTCTACGCATATAAAAACTAACAGAAATGAGCTTGATAAGTAGTTTTAAATATGTATTTTGCTTGCAAATTACGCCGCACATTGGTTCAGCCCCATACATTTTTTGGAGAAAATTAGAAGGAGTAAGAGCAGTGCTTAAATTTTTCGTACGTAACTTCTTAAGGACACAAATCAAGAAAAAAAAACGAAAAGGGGGTGTGATCGGTTTATTTTAAAGCATACCTTCCATACAAACCTAACCTTAACGCCTTAAAAATGCCATTCAAAGGGCACCGGTGAATGTAGGATTCCAAAATTTCGTCCATATATTTAAAATAATAGAGTAACTTAACGCCCAAAAATAGCAAAATCGTGGATTTGCGTTTTTTTGATGTTCCTGGGACCCAAAATTTAACCATAAACATCCCGAGTAGCTGTAGCAACACCTATGCGCTCGGCTACGGCGACCAGAGCACTACTCAAATTAGAAAAAAGGAAGAAAAAATGCAACAAGGTATTAAAAGAACACCAAACGTGAATTTTTCATTTTGCTTTTGATCTAAAAAAGGCCTTGAACTTGTTGGCTTTGCTCTTTTTTTAAATAAAAGCTATCTTTACTCTTAATAGGTTTATTATAATTTTTGGTCATGACTCCATATCAAAATGGTTTAAACGGTTTTTTCTTAATTTCAAAATAGGCTACCTTTGTGGACCCGCTAAGAAAAAATTAAGGAAACAGATTTCGCCATTTAAAGCAGGGACGGTAATCATTATAAGTAAAATAATTTAAATCAGCATTTTATCATTATTTTTTAATTTCGCTTCCTGCTGAAGCCTAGAAAAAAGAAGTCTGATGAGGAGATGTGGTGATCTTCGAAATAGCTGCTATAACTTCTACCGCTTAGACTTTGTTGCTTTTTCAATTTTTCCTAATAAACAATCGTGGTACAAAGCTCAATAAAAATATTGGAAATAATTATTATTTGATTTTTATTTTTTCGATGACAATTTTTTCGATGACAAATAATGATTATTTTATGATTTTCAGTTTTTTTGCTTAGAGATAGTAACACAGACCAACAAAATTTAAGGAATCTTATATTGACTAAAATATTACAGCCGGTTCTTATAGAATTTTGCCCGTAGAATCCGAAAATAGAATTAGAACTTTACCTTCAGAATTAGATGTTTAAAGATGCGTTCTTGGTAAATTTTTAACCTCTGTAAACAATAAATTGGTGCAATATATCTGTCTGCGTGGAAGGATATGAAATCCTAAACACTGCCCTATAATACTTAAGATCTAAAAATTATAGCTCGATCACTGTAAGCAATTGAGAACAGTTTTTTTTATGTGTATACATCTTTAGTTTCGGTAGGGTAAAATTTGCGAAGCTGTAACGCATAGACCAGCCGAAAATTTCGAAGGGCTGGCATGTGTATTTCAGCAGAAAAGTAGAGGAAATGACGAACAAATGAATTTGACTTCCTATTATGCAAACCCTGCGCATGCATAAAACTATGTACCTAACCTGCAAAAAAATTTAAAGACAGTCTGGTAAAGCGCTAGTTCCGAACTACATACATATTTCCGAACTATCTTTGAACTGGTGCAAAACGGCTGCAGAGCGGGGCAGTAGAAACTTGCGGTGTAAGTGTACAAATTCTCACTTCTTGTACAATATGAAAATAGCTCAGCGAGGAGACCTCCGACTCCAGCATCGTTGGTCGCGAGTTCAAATCGCGGTGGGCAGCTGTGAGTTTTCAGATTAATAATAATAATAATAATAATAGATTGGCGCTTACACATATGTTAGTGTTTGGCCGAGCTTCTCCTCCGAATTGTGGCGTGCGCCCTGTTGTTGCCACACAAAGCGCAGGGACCTACAGTTTTACGCCGACTCCGAACGGCGATTGTATTTTTATGAGAAGCTGTTTTTCATGGCAGAAAAACACTCGGAGGTTTGCCATTGCCTGCCGAGGGATGACCGCTGTTAAGAAAAAACCTTTTTTCTATATTTTTTTGCGATGTTTCTTTGACTAGGGTTTGAACCCAGGTGCTGCGGAGTGGAAGCACGCACTGCTTACCACTACACCACAGCGGCCGATTTTTCAGATTAATGAATTTAAATTGTGGCGTGCTGCTTACGATTTTGTTTTTATAAAATATGTAACAAACATGGAATCTGTAAAAGAAAAGAAAAAACGGAAAAAATATCCAATAATCGAATCTTAAAAACTTTTTCTTATAAAACAAACTTTACAAAACGGAGCCGGTTAAAAACTAGTTGCAAATGCCCTGGGCGAAAATTGCCACCGATCGATGTTTTTTTATTTTTCGCAACCATCGATTGTATTTGGTCCGGCAGACATGTGATTCAGCATTTATTTTAGTTCTATTTCTTCTTTACTTTTCATTTGTCTTAAGCATCCAAGTTGAACTAAAAATTTGGTAGCTACTTCTTTAAAAGAGTAATGAAAAACTTCGAAATGGACGGAAAATCTTGCATCTGATACAAATTAACTTATACCAAAACTTTCAATATTATCTACTCACCACTATTTACTATTTAATAAAAGGTTAATGAAAACATTACTTTTCAATAAAATTCATAAAATTTCAATTTACTTGCTGAAAGCCTTAGTATATATCACTTAGAATATCTAAAACCACAAATACAAAATTTTAGAACGCCAATTTTTTTCTCAATTTAAATTAATTTAAAATTTTCAATAATTTTACTTCCACCTTAACGGTCAAATAATTAAAAAAAAACGTGTCCAGTAGTTTACAAGGGTATCCAAACGTCTTTCCGGATATATTTTTAAAGAAATGCTTATACCAAAATTGAGCGAAAACCATATAAATACGATACTATCGACGATATATTGATAGTTTTGAAAATTATATCGAATACTATCGATGTTCTTACTATCGATAGTTTTGCGCCTCTACAAGATTGCACAAAGTGAAACCCTCTCCGGAGATCTAAAGAGAAGATTTAAATCGTATGAATTAATATACCAAAACGCAGCACTGAAATTTAAAAATTACTTTTCGAGGGAGTTTTCTCAACTATTTAGTAGAATGGCATGACAGTTGTTTTTTGAAGCTGGAAAAGTTGCGAGGCTTCAAGCAGTGCACGGACTTCGAAAAAATTAATATTGGTAGATTTTATATACAAAAATTGGTAGAAGTTGGTAGATTTTTTTTTAAGAAACATTATTTTATAATTTTTACTCATTTAGGATAAATGAAAGCTAATTCAGGTAAGATGGTGTTAGCAAAGCAGCTGAATTTTCGCCTTAGGGATTTTTAATGTCAAAATGATGTATTTGTTGTAGTTCTTATTGTCATTATGGGTAAAATTTGGTAGTGAAATTTTTGTTTTCGAACTTTTGCTGACACCTTATTATATGACTTCGCCTTGGAATAAATTGTATTTCTTTATAAAACAAAACGTTCAACAAAAAAGGTATAAATATGTAGTACATAAAAGTGGGCCCAAATCATGGCATCCGTGGTCGAATGAAACACGATTCGAATCGAATGCAACAAAATGACAGCTGTTTTCTCTGAAATACATTTTGAACTGAAAAAGCCCATGCGCTACCAAAATTTGTAAAGAAAATTCCGATTTGAATATGATTCGATCCCGGATGTCTTGATTCTGGCCCTGTTTTACAATAAAACAAACAATTACTCTGCACTTCAAAATTTATTAATCAAAATTAATTTTGAAATGATTTAAGTTTGCACACCATTCCTTTGACAGTCTCCCATAAAAAACGTATTGCAAACGAAAACTATTTCCATAAACAGTTGGTTATGGTCAAAGTTAACTCCTCATGTTTATTTTAGGTATGTTACATGATAAAATATGTATGCACTATGTTCATTTAAATCTCTTTGCTTTCTTTCGGCAAAATATTGGTAGATTTTTAGCCTTTGTTGGTAGAAATGGTAGAAAATAAAAAATAGCTAAAAAGTTGGTAGATCTACTAATAAAGCGGCAACGTCCGTGCACTGGTTTCAAGGTTTACGAGCCATTTTCGAGTTTAAGGGAACGCCTAAATAATTTGTAAGTGATCCAGTGAAGCGATGGAGTGTGAAGTGCTCCAAAAAATGGTTGGAAGGCCACACGAATTTGCATCAGGAAGATGACTGGGAATTTGGTATACGGTATGACGCAAAAGGATAAAAAAAGTTGCTCTGAGTAGCCTTCCAATAGTTCTAGAGTTCTTGAAAAGGAAAATGAATTTCCGGATAATTTGACAAACAAAATTTTATCCAAAAATTGTGTATGCCAGATTCACGCAGCATACCTACGACATGTGACAATAACGCAAAAAAAATGTTCAGAGTAGCTTTTCAATAGTTTTATAGTTCCTGAAAAGGAAAACAAAAGTTCTGAAAAATTACTCTGAAAAAGTTAAATTTTTGAAAAAAATAAAAATTAAAATTGTTCTAATAAGCTATTCAATAGTTCTAGAGTTCCTGAGACGGAAAAAGGACCCATATCCGCTATTTGATTTCTGCAATATATTTTAACTGATTTCGAATATACTTACGACAATTCCCGTCATTTTCTCTAGAATTGCTGCACCTATTAAAGGCAATTTTATAAAAATCTGGAAAAAGGTAAACTTTTTCAGTAGCCAAAGTTAGGCAAAAACAAAGCTTCTCCGATTCCGATTCCCAGATCCCTGGAAGAAGATATAAGCCCAGTTAAAAAAAGCTAATCAAGTTTAAAGTACATCCACCTTTTGTGTTCATATTTTAAAAAATATTATTAAAAAACCACATACGAATGATGTAACTTTTTTTAGGTACAATCTGTCTCATTTAGGTGCATTTAACGAAACAAGTGACGCAATTATACAAGCTGTTCAGGTTTCTCTGGATAGCAGTTTGCTTGGAGAGCCATCAACAATATCTGATACTCCACCAGCAATACCAACCAGTGTTGCCATTTTAGTCGTTTTCCGGCTAGATTTAGCCGGTAGCGATAGCAAACAGCGGAGAAATTTCGGTTTAGCCGGCAGCCGATTTCTTAGCCGTTTTGTAAAAAAAATTAGCCGTTTTTAGCCCATCTTGCTATTTGCCTTGTTTTCTTAAAATTCAAAAATTATTTGTTTCCATTTTTGACTAAGCGATCCAGAATCTGTTAGAAATGGCTGCTAGCCTTAACGCGGAGAACATTTTCATGTCAGGCAGGGTTATATAAAATTGGGCTGGTTTCGCTTATTTTTATTTTAAACGAATATATTTTTTCTAAAGAAGGCTGTAGCGGGGATTTTCTTCAAAAAATGTTTGTTATGAATGTCTTAAATTTAAGCGTGAAGTTTTATTCGCAAACTTAGAAAATAACACACTTTTTCACGCGTTTGTGTTTGCATATAGTGCCAACACATAGAATAAATATTACAGGTATTTTCTTCCCAGATAGCGCATATTCAATTCTACCTTAACTAAAAAACATCATTGTTGCCCACGCTTAAAGGTTTGAGGTAAAGGAAAAATTAATATTTTTACATGCATTTTTTTTTAATTTTTTTGCTGAGAACTTATTTACATTCCAAAAACCGATGCGCAAATTTCTATGTAAAGCAAAACTCTGGGAAGACAATAGGTTTATTCGTAACTGTCGGGTTTCCTATATCTACTCTGGTTGAGATTGTATTCGTATTACGAATACAGTGTTTTTCAGCCGAGTACCTTTCAAATCATTCGAATTACCTACATTTATTAAGTAAACATGTATTAACTTACATTTTTCATTTTAAAATCGCTCCAGTTTGTAAATTTTTAAATTTAACAAACTTGTTTATTCAAATTATCGTCGACAAAAAATCCAACCATGTGCCACAGTCATATGTTTTTCCTAATTGCAAATTTTTTTCCAGCTTGAACTTGCAACTTTTCTCCAAGAACCAGTCTTTATTTAAATAAAACATGTGAAATTTAGTTGAAACAGTTTAGCCGTTTTTAGCCGGTATTTTTTGTCAATTTAGCCGGTTGGTCCAAGAAGTTCTGGCAATACTGATAACAGCCGTAGAAACACCAACAACTACAACTCAAGCAACAACAACAGCACCTGAAGCAGCAACAATCAATAGAAAAGGGCCACGTTCTCCGTTACCTGAACACGAAGAAGAAGCTCCAACAGTGCGTTTAGGTCCAGGTGGTTTTACAGCACAAAGTAGGTCATAAATAAGCTTTTTATTATAGTGTTGGGGTAACGATTATCGGTTTCCTCTTCCTCAGGTTTGGTAGATATTGATAAGCAGTCCAATGAGTTCAAAAACAAATTATGGCGAAAAAAGGATGCAGCATCAAGTCAATGAAGTTACCTGACAAAGTAGTAGGTTTTGAAATACCTTATCAGTTTTTCAAGTACTTCTTCACGGAAGAAGTAACTGATTTCATTGTAGAGCAGACAAATGCGAAAGCTGTTTCAGACAATGTTATATTACATTTACATTGAACCAAAATGCGTGATTTGAAATCAGTCATTTGAAGGTGTTTACACTGCTTGATCCGCATTTGCTTTGACTTCTCATCAAATGAAAAGGGAAGACAAAAACAAAATGTATGTAAACAAACACTACATTTATTATATTGTTAACGCTTTTTGGACACAAAAAGGCAATTATTCTTTGATTAAACTAAAAATGTGTAAAGCTCTTGTATAAATTAACAATTTTTACACACAAATTTCAAAGATTTATTTATTTCGTTGTGTTTGTTTTGTGTTTGAAAAATTCCAAATGTCAAAGACAAACCAAAGCTTTTGTGGAACTTTTGTTTCTGAGTGCGTTCAATAAAATAGTACGGCAATTGGAACGCATTTGTTTCGTGATTTTGTGTAAATGCGTCGAAATGCGTCATTCTGGAAATGTGAATTTGTATGGAGAAATGCGTGATTTGGCTCGCATTTGAGGTTTCTCGCCCAAATGACGCATTTGGGCTCAATGTAAATGTAATATTATCGCGCAATTCCATGTGGATTCGGAATGGCTCATCACTTTCTTGGTTTACTTTTGTACATGACAGTTGTTACTATACCCAACACACGATGGTAATGGGGAAAATTTCAAGTGAACAAAGTAAGAAACGTCATGCCTCTCAGAAAGTTTGAGCAAATGAAGAGGTATATGTGCTTCTCAAATGAAGAAGACAAGATAAGACGAGGTGAAGAAGGCTATGATCCTTTGTTTCGTATCAGGAAGCTTTTGGACAAATTGAACGAGCGATTTGATCCAATTCCAAAAATAGCCCGAATCTATGTCGATGAGCAGATGTGTAGCATCACAATAAAGCATCATCTGAGGCAATATATGCCAAATAAACAGCATAAATGGAACGTGAAGCTATTTGTGCTATGCGATTCACATGGCTTCTCATATAGATTTGAAATGTTCAATGGTGCAGGTGATTATGTTGTGGTTCCTGGAGCTCCAGATCTAGGTACTTATGCTAACGTAGTTGTCCGTTTATCTCAGACAATGCCCGATTTTGTGCATCATATCGTGTATTTTGATAATTTCTACACCACATTGCCTTTGCTATTGTACCTTCGTACTTAAGTATATGAGGCGATTCACGTCAAATGTCCTAAGCGAGCTGAGCGGTGCAAAACAAGCTATTTTTCGACTACCTGGTAATTAGACAGAAAACGGGAAATGTAATGTAAAAATACCTGATCTTTCGACTGAGATAACTAAAAACAATATTAACAAAATAATGTAAAAAAAAAAATGTTTTTTAAAAACAAGCTTTTATTTAACATGTACAATCAAAGGATTAAAGTAAAGTAGTGTATTAAAAGATTTTTAACAAGAAAATTTTGTCAAAACTGCACTAAAATTAATAAAATAAAATAAGTTAAGGCCTCGTCAAAGTTACTAAAAGCCATTTAGAGAAAGGAGTTACTCAAACTCTAATGAAAATTACTAACAATTTGTACTAATTTACTTCGTCTTTAAAAAAGTTTGTCGCGCGAATAGCAAACCGGCATTTAAATATCTGCATACATACATATACATACCTAACCAATTATGCATGTACGCTGAATTCGCCGACAAGCTTTTTTAAAAACGAAGTAAATTAGTTGATACAAATTGTTAGTGATTTTTATTAGAGTTTGAGTAACTCCTTTCTCTAAATGGCTTTAAGTAACTTTGACGATACCTTAACTTATTTTATTTTATTCATTTTAGTGCAGCTTTGACAAAATTTTCTTGCTAAAAAATCTTTTAATACACTAATTTACTTTAATCCTTTGATTGCACATGTTAAATAAAAGCTTGTTTTTAAGAAATATTTTTTTACATTATTTTATTTTGAACTTTTAAGTTCTATTCTATATAAGCAGGATATAATATTTTTATTAAGGGCTGGCTCTCCATTTATCAGCGTAGTACATTTAATATAAGCGGCGTAAGTATTTTCGATCACCTGTTTAGGCTGAGCAAAACACAGTTCAGGTAGCGAAAAAATTGTACAATGGAAAAATGGCGGAAAGTTGGCACCTGTTGAATTGAGCGGAACTACTCAACTGAGCGTTTCTAGGACAAACAGTCTACGGTTAGACAATATGAACGCGCCCAATGTGTCACGAATTAGGAGCATAATCTGAAACAAATAGGTGTGTTATTAAATTTAAGCATTCAGATCAAGTACAAACCACACACCCGGTAGTTGCTCTACAGAAATTCGTATAGAAATATCCCAGGGTTAACAGCTGATTTATTCAAACTAATTTCCGGTATTTTATCTTACCAAGGAATTCAGAATAGAATCTATCTAACCACCGCCTAAAACTATCCTACATACATATGTAGTTCCACCGGCAAATTACGCTCTGCTATCACTAGCAGTAGTGAACACTGTAAAGAAGTGTTAAGCAGGTATCACAACATTTGTACATTTGTACAGATTTGTACATTTTGACAGTCACAGAGTGGTGTTGTCTAGAAATAATGAGTTTAGCTCAATAACAACTTTCAAACAACACCACTCTGAAACTGTCAAAATGTACAAATCTTGCGATCCCTGCTTTATATGAAGATAAACATAGGGAGCTGCGAAAATGTTAAAATTTAAAGCTAAGTGCATAGTATACATTTAGGCTATATGTTTGTTCTAAATGTGGAGATTATCGCAAATTATATTCAAATTTATACACACACAAGTATACACAGGATCAAGCTCATACCACCAACAGCGATGTTGTATGCATAGAATTTCTACTGGGTATGTATGTAAGTTAACTTTATACAAAAATATATATGTATATCCATACATGAGCAAATATACCATATGGAGTTACAACGCCCAGTACCATACCGCTGCTGATTGAGCAAACCTTTATAATGAAAACAGCTCTTATAAAGATTATATTTTGTTGCTTTAAATAGAAAAGTTCTTTATATGTAAAGTCTATCTTAAACTGAAGCATTTTCATCTAAGCTAAGGGCCCGTTGTTGATTTTAAAATTTTAGCAAAAGTCATTATAAACCATTTATGAGTTTGAAAACGAAAAACGTGAAGCGCATGCAATACAAAGCGTTAGATTTAATTAACAATAATCGATTAAAAAGTGTTATTTTATTTTATGTACAAAATTTTGCAATAGATATTAAAATAATTCAACTTGCAATGAAAGAGAACAGAAGACTATGCAAGCAAAATGTCGTTTGCGTACGTTTTGTGTAAACATACATATGTACAAATAGCTGCAGTTAATTTCATTTAAAGAAATGACGTGTTGTCCATTTCCGCTGTAGCGTATGTAAATGGTGCATACATATATTTAGGCGCAATATTTAACTTCTTCTGCCGGGGCGACATCTGGAGTCTTCTAATTGTATCTCCTTGATATGATGCCTACAACGAGGTTCATATCTAGACTAGGTTGATATCTAGAATTTGCCACAACTAGCTTTGCTACACTACCGCCGGCAGCTTTAACAATTTTATAGTAGTTTTACGTTCTTTGGCAAATTACGCTCTGTTAGCCATAAATCTAACTATTTTTGACCACGTTTGAATCATGACCCCTGTACCATATAGAGAATTCATTTATATTTTAAATTGCATTGTCTTCGTGATAGGAACTATGCTGAAAATTTCAAGTCTCTTAACTTGTCGAGAAGCTAGTTTAAAATCGATTGGAAATTACCGCGGGATAACCAAGTTAAATAAAAGCTTGTAAAAATTACCATAATTGAGAAAAATTATAAATAAATTTTCGTTCAGAATTTTCACCATGGGAAAATTTTGTAAAACGCATAGTACCATCGGATAGCCCGTACAAAAATCTATAGAAATCATAGTTTCCGAATTATTTTTCCCAATTACTGTCTAATTCCCTATTTTCTTTGTTTACATTAAGGCACCCTTATTAGCCATACTTTTATCTTTATCGTGCTTTAACTAATATATCGTCGCTGGAATAATGAAATAGTGTAACATGAAAAGTATAGTTTTGAGAAAAACGAATTGGAAGTTTTTATAAACCATTACAAACCATACAAATACAATTTCGTTTTTCGGGAATAAATTAGTGAGCCAAAGAGATATTTAAGAAAACTAAAGATTTTTCTGATAAATTAAAGGATTGTCTATCCAATGGTGCAATTATCTAATAATAGTGTATGTGGCATTTACACTGTTTCTTTATTCGAGCGATGATATATTGATCATAACTTGTACTACAAATCTTGTTCCATTATTAATATTAGGTGGATTAAGGTTTCATATTTATGTACGCTCATACATTAGGTAACGATCAAATTTCTAAGTTAAAATTAGTCTACTATGGTACATTCCGTTTAGCTGCATATACGATTAGCTGTTTTAGTATAGCTGCACTTTTCTGGTAGAATACTTAATTCGAAAGGAGTTTTATTCATTATGAATGACCATTTTTCGTTTAACATGAAATTTTCTAAAGACGGTAAGGTGTAAAAAAAAACACACACAGTTTTAAATATCCGTGTTTCTAATAGATGAATACATATGCACTTGCAAACAGCGTTATGTGATTTTATAATAGTAAGGCATAAATTAAAACAAAAACGCCTACAACAACAAGTAACATCCAAATTGTGTATTTCTTTTATAGAAACAAGAAACACAAAATTTATGAGAAATCGATTAAGCGGTGACTGTCTGTCCGTCCGTCCGTCCGTCCGTCCGTCTGCGACACGATAACTCGAGTAAAAATTGAGATATCTTAACGAAACTTGGTACATGGACTTCTTCTGGGCGTAGGACGGATGGGCGAAATCGGACAATAACCACGCCTACCTCCCATATAACGGTAAACTTCAGAAATGCGAAAACTCTGATATTTTAGTAACTACTGAAGATAATTCACTCAAAATTGATATTTACAATGAGTTTTAGACGAAAAATAAGAATATTAAAAAATTTTGGCAAATGGACGTAGCCACGCCCACTTATGATTACATGTGTATATCTTGGTAACCGCTGCACCAATTTCTTCCAAACTCGGCACAGTTGTTGGCCCTGGTACAGCATACCAAATGACCGAAAATTTTTAAAATCGGACATTAACAACGCCCACATCCCATATAACGGTAATTTAGAGAAATACAAAATCTTCGATAAATCAGGAAATATTAAAGCTAATTTATTCAAAATTAATGCTTGCGACAATTCTTTACCAAAAAATACGTTTATGGTAAAATTTGGGAAAACGGGCGTGGCACCGCCCACATATGATCACATATATGTATCTCGGTAACCGTTCCACCAATTTGTACCAAACTCGGCACAGTTATTGTGCTTGCCACATAAAAGCAAAACGTTGAAAATTATTGAAATCGGACTAAAATTACGGCCGCTTTTCATATAGCGGTAAGTTTGAGAAATGCTTGAAACTCCAATATTTCGTAATTTAAGGACGCTAATTTACTCAAAATTGATACACCCCGGCTTACCATCTAGCGGTAGCTTTCGGAAAGTTGGAAAACATATATTTAATACTTGCGCCGGGTATTTAATGTTCGGCTCCGCCCGAACTTAGACTTTCTTACTTGTTTTATTTTGTGTTTTTAAGAGTAGACAGTATTTACAACATTCCGAATTCAGGCACATTAATACAGGTAGAAGCCATTTTGACATTACTCTCATGAGAACCAAACCTGCAAACTTCAACTTGTTTGGTTTTTATTTCCCATGTTACAAAAAATAAGGTAATTTCAATAAACAACTTTTTGATTAAAAAGCAGATTTCTGACAATTGCTCAATTGTTAATAATTCAAGGCGGCGTTACCCAATTTAAGTTTTTTGGTAGAGGGGATTTTATATCATAAATTTGGGATTATGTATAAAGTACACTGAGGGAAATAATGCATAGTAAAAATGAATACTTTATATTTGATTATCGTTTAAAAATGTTCGTATTTAAAAACAATATTTTCCTACAAAATTTATTGCGCACGTATTTGACTGTTCACATCTGAGTATGTATATGTGAGTGTACATACCCTGCAGGGAAACCGCGAACTAGTGAATCAAATTTCTAGTTCCGTACTAGGTCTTTATCGCCAAAAAGGAACTAGTCCGATATGACCTAGATCCCCACCAGTCCAAAATCGGCGAAAAGTGGTGCTTTTAAAATACTAATTTTTTCAGTTTTTTTCAGTAGAAATCGATATCTAAAGTGACGAATTTAGAAATGGTTCGGAACTATAGAAAAAGGGATGCAGAACGAACTAGATCTTATTTGTCGAATTTAGAACAAGTTCGGAACTATCGAATAAGTAATGCAGCGGTGGGCTTGTTTACTTTACATAGATATGTGTTCGGCGGCTTTTTCGTTCAAATACGCTTCTATTCTGCGCTTCGCAGATGCTTTTTCATAGCTTGGTAACACAAAACTAAAATTTATGTTAACATTTCAGCATCTTGGGACCATCTGGAATCTAAGAAATAACAGCGAGCACCTCTGCAAACTCAGCTACAGCTAATGGTATGTAAACGTACATTTCTTACAATCATTCAAACAAATTTAATTTCAAATTGAAAACACATTTCTTCCAAAATAAATTAAAATCGCACACACGGAAGAACCAAAAAGATTGATAAATCATGATACTTTTTTCTTTCGTCTGTCGATTTCAGAACTGGTTCGGAACTATAGAATTTATTACTAGTTCGGAACTATCGAAAAAGGGATGCAGCGGGCGGCAATTGACACTTCCTAAGACATCGCCATGTTAAATTCGCCAGTTGCTTGCATGCAAAAGAGATTTATCGCGATCCAGTACTGGGTCTAAATGTACTAGAAGCGCATCAGTTCAGAACTAGAGATTTTCCCCACAGGGTGCGCACCCCAAGCATGCAGAGCGCCGCTCTGATAGCGGTGACAACACACACATACATACATAGTACAAATCGCGTGCTGTAGTGTTGATGGATATTCGACATTTGAAAGCACATTTATATGTCTGGCTGCAGCTGAGTGCGCAAAGATGCTTGTCACAAGTTGATGATATCCGGAGATGGTTGGGTTCGAATTCTCCTGCAGGCAACATGCAAATTAGATTCTTTTTTTTTAGTTTTTGTCTTGATTATTCACTTCACGGATGCTTTTTCAGTACGAACGCGGTCATTTTAATATGCGCGTAATTGAATTGAATATTTTCCAATATACAGTACTTTCGTTGACGTTAATAGTAAGATCAATTACGTTTCTATTTGATTTTAATATTTTTTTCCCTCAGTGTAATTTTAGTAAAATTTACCGTTTAAAAGTAATTAAAATCTTATCTTAACAAGTAAGAAAGTCTAAGTTCGGGCGGAGCCGAACATTAAATACCCGGCGCAAGTATTAAATATATGTTTTCCACCTTTCCGAAAGCTACCGCTACATGGTAAGCCGGGGTGTATCAATTTTGAGAAAATTAGCGTCCTTAAATTTCGAAATATTGGAGTTTCAAGCATTTCTCAAATTTACCGTTATATAAAAAGTGGCCGTAATTTTAGTCCGATTTCAATAATTTTCAACGTTTTGCTTTTATGTGGCAAGCACAATAACTGTGCCGAGTTTGGTACAAATTGGTGGAACGGTTACCGAGATACATATATGTGATCATATGTGGGCGGTGCCATGCCCGTTTTCCCAAATTTTACCTTAAACGTTTTTTTTCTGCAAAGAATTGTTGCAAGCATCAATTTTGATTAAATTAGCTTTAATATTTCCTGATTTATCGAAGATTTTGTATTTCTCTAAATTACCGTTATATGGGATGTGGGCGTGGTTATTGTCCGATTTTAAAAATTTTCGGCCATTTGGTATGCTGTACCAGGACCAACTACTGGTGCAGCGGTTACCAAGATATACACATGTAATCATAAGTGGGCGTGGCTACGCCCATTTGCCAAAATTTTTTAATATTCTTATTTTTCGTCTAAAACTCATTGTAAATATCAGTTTTGAGTGAATTATCTTCAGTAGTTACTAAAATATCAGAGTTTTCGCATTTCTGAAATTTACCGTTATATGGGAGGTAGGCGTGGTTNATTGTAAATATCAATTTTGAGTGAATAATCTTCAGTAGTTACTAAAATATCGCAGTTTTCGTATTTCTGAAATTTACCGTTATATGGGAGGTAGGCGTGGTTATTGTCCGATTTTCAACAAAATTCGACCTACGCCCAGAAGAAGTCCATGTACCAAGTTTCGTTAAGATATCTCAATTTTTACTCGAGTTATCGTGTGCACAGACGGACGGACGGACAGACAGTCACCGCTTAATCGATTTCTCTTTTCATTCTGATCATTTATGTATACATTTGTCTATATCTATCTCGATTCGTTTTGCCTGTTACAAACAACCGTTATGTGAACAAAGTTATAATACCCTTGTGCACAATTGCGCTCGGGTATAAAAATGTTTAAATTCTACACCAAATACGATGACCAGTTCCCAAAGACTTTATTTTTAGATTAATTAAATTTTAGTGAACATATACATATGTATATGTATGTAAGTATTTAAAAATTTTGTAGTATCTTTTTGTCATCTGACTATTTCACGAAGTAGCTAGCCAGGACTATTATCGTTTTCTACATATTTAGGTGGTTCACAAGGTGTCGTAAATGTCGTTTTACCGTGTTTCCTAAAGTTTTGACCGGAAATGGGGTATAGTCGCTGCGCTGGGTATGCAGTTACAGTTGCATGGCTATACTCAATCCCGACTCTTGCATCCTCGCTCGCTCGGAGTTAGATTTGTGGTGGGAGAGAGACTCCGTCGCCGAGTACTGTCGTTCACCCCGGTGTACGAGCGTCTAGCCGCAATCCGCATCAAAGCGAGATTCTTCAACATCTCGCTCATCTGCGCCCCTGCCCCGACGGAAGAGAAGGATGAGGCATCCAAGGATCTCTTTTCTGAGCGCTTGGAGCGCTCGTATGGGGGGTGCCCCCGTCACGATATCAAAATCGTGCTTGGCGACTTCAATGCCAGGGTGGGCAAGGAAGGGAAATTCAGCGTCCACGGCGAAACGTCCGACAACGGATTGAGGCTGATCGATTCGCCGGGGCCCGAAACATGGTAGTATGCAGTACTAGGTTCAAGCATAACAAGATCCATCAAGCTACGTGGCTGTCTCCGGATCGAAAAACGAGAAACCAAATAGATCGTGTTGTGCTAGACGGAAGGCACGCTTCCAGTGTTTTAGACGTACGCACACTCCGAGGCCAAACATCGACTCGGACCACTATCTTGTTGCAGCCAAGATACGCACCCGCATCTGTGCAGCAAAAAATGCGCGCCCAAATATGCAAGGGCAGCTTAACGTCGAAAAGCTGCAATCACAACAGACAGCGAGTGCTTCCACTACTCGACTCTCACACCTGCTCTCAGAGAGCACTCTTCAACAAACCGACATATGCGAGCAGTGGAACCACATTTCCCGCTCATTAAGTACCGCCGCCGAAGAAGTAGTCGGACTTCAGCGAGCCTGTAATAACAGTTGGCACGAGGAGGAGTGTCAGGAAGCTGCGGAGAAAAAAGATGCCGCCTAAAGGGCCACGCTGCGATCGGGCGCATCGCGCCCTATGTGGGACCGCTATAGGGATCTCAAGAGGGAAGCGAGATGTATTTGCCGCAATAAGACGAGAGAGGCCGAAATACGTGAGTGCCAAGAGCTTGAAATGCTGGTCAACAGGAAGAATGCCAGAATATTTTACCAAAGAGTTTGGCGACTTACGGAAGGTTTCAAGACCAGGGCGTACTCCTGTAAGAACAACAATGGCGACCTAGTAACCGATGTTCAGAGCGTACTTAAATTATGGAGGGAACACTTCTCCGCCCTACTGAATGGTAGCAGAACGGAAAGTTGTGGAGAAGAAGAACCCGAGCCCGCAGTCGATGATGACGGAGTCGACGTTCCGCTGCCTGACTATGACGAGGTATGAATAGCAATAACGCGGATGAAAAACAACAAAGCTGCTGGAGCTGACAGCCTGCCCACTGAGATATTCAAATACGGCGGCGAGGAGTTGATAAGGTGCATGCATCAAGTCTTGGTCAGAATAAGGACAGATGAACGCATGCCCGACGACTGGAACTTAAATAAGCTCTGCCCAATCCACTAGAAAGGTGACCCCGCCATTCGCGCCAACTACCGCGTGTTCAGCCTTCTAAGCATAGGTTACAAGGTCTTATCGAGCGTATTGTGTGAAAGCCCACCGGAAATGTACTTATTGGGCCTTATCGGTGTGGCTTAGGACCTGGCAACTCCTTCATAGACCAGGTATCCACAATACGCCAAATCGCCGAGAGAAAACGATCGACACTCACCACCTATTTCTCGACTTTAAAGCCGCTTTTGACAGCACTAAAAGGAGTTGCATATACGCCGCTATGTCTGAATTTTGCATCCCCTCAAAACTCATACGGCTGTGTAAAATTACGTTGAGCAATACCACCAGATCCGTCAGAATTGGGAAAGCCCTCTCCGAGCCGTTCGCCACCAAACGGGGTTTCAGACAGGGCGACTCCATTTCATGTGACTTCTTTAATCTGATGTTGGAGAAGATAATAAGAGCTGCAGAACTGAACCGCTTATGCCGATAACATCGACATCATCGATAACAAAAACCGCGAAGTCTGTTGTGCCTTCTCCAAGTTGGATAAGGAAGCAAAGCGATTGGGTCTAGTGGTAAACGAGAACAAGACGAAGTATCTCCTGTCAACAAACAAACAGTCAGCACATTCGCGCCTTGGCACCCACGTCACTGTTGATAGTTACAATTTCGAGAAAGTAGAGAATTTCGTTTACTTGGGAACCAGCAATAACACCGATAATAATGTCAGAATTGAAATGCAACGCAGAATCACTCTTGCCAACAAGTGCTACTTTGGATTGAGTAGGCAATTCAGGAGTAAAGTCCTCTCTTGACGTACGAAAACCACGCTCTATAAGTCACTCATCATGCCCGTGTTGGTATATGGCGCAGAAGCATGGACAATGACAACATCCGATGATGCCTCTCTTGGAGTGTTCGAGAGAAAGATTTTGCTGAAGATTTACGGGCATTTACGCGTTGGCGACGGCGAGTACCGCAGACGATGGAACGATGAGCTGTATGAGCTTTACAACGACATGGACATGGTGCCGCGTATTAAAATACAGCGGCTCTGCTGGCTTGGCCATGTCGTTCGAATGGACACCGACGCTCCAGCTCTGAAAGTATTCAACTCGGAACCCGCTGGTGGTGGCATAGGAAGAGGGAGGCCCCCAATGCGATGGAAAGATCAGGTGGATAAGGACTTGGCGTTTCCAATTGGCGTCAGTTGGCACAGAAGAGAAACGACTGGCGTGCTTTGCTGAACTCCGCCAAAATCGCTTAGGCAGTTACAGCGCCAAACAAGAAGAAGAAGAAACAAGTGTTTAGAGGACTTAAAACCACAACCAAATACTTTTTAACGGTGTGAGATTTCATAATACGACTTTTATGGTGGCTTGCGAATCCTTTAAATTACTTCACGTTCACATTTTCCTTCATAATTTCTATAGCACGTGTGCTTTGTATTTGGTTTCAAAAAAGAGGTTACTTTAGGCATTTTTTCAAATTTCCTCAACAGTGGTGGCTAAAATAAATGAAACATGTTATTTTTCTTCATTTGGTTCTTGATTTATGATAAATTATTTCATTTCTATTTAATTTATTGACAAATTTTAAAAAGCGCAATTGCTTGATTTCAGCACGATTTGCTTATAAATTACAAATGAGCCGCAAATTACGATAATGTGAACATGCTTTTACTGTTCAATATTTGAGGGGATATGAAACAAAATTGATGTCTCCACCCATAAGAAAGATAATGGTCCAAACTTTAAGGCAAGTCACCCTTCACTGCTCTGATCGCTGGGAACCCATTTGAAAATGAGGTAAAACTAACATTTTGCCAGAAAATGTAAACTCGGGTTACGCCAATCGCAGGATTTACGCGCATAATACCTTTCCGCGTTGGTGTCAAATATAATGCGCATACCATCAATTTTTCTAAACATTCCTCATTATCAGTCTTAGCATGGACGTTGGAAAAGGAGCTGCGACGTAGAGCTACCGAAAATACCCTCTGACAACAGCGGAACTCATAGTTGCCAACTTGGTGCTTTAAGCACTAGATTTAGTGCTTTTTGAAAATTAAAACACTAAAAAAAATGGTTTAGTGCCTAGTGCCCTGTTTAGTGCTTTTTTCTGCACTAAAATTTCTGAATTTACAGGAATCTACAAATTTAAATGCACTAAAATGCAAACCATGATTGATAAAAAGATGAAGTTGCAAACCCACGTTCTTGCGTTCTTGTTAAATTGTATTCGCGTTGAAAATGCTAGCACGCAGATAAGTTAAGTGTTTACTTTGTATTTTCTTGATTATTGATTGATTACACAGTCCGAAAAATTTTAACTTTTTTTGCCACCTGAGTTCATCGGTTTTTACATTTTTCGGTGCTGAATCCAAATCTGGCTGCAGAATTTCTCTACCACGTCAGAATTTTGAGATATCCTAACCTCTAAGTGTAAAAACACGGTTTATTATAAAACAACAAATTTTTTCGCTCATTTCTACTTAGGGTATCATTAAGTATTACTCTTCCCCTTCAAAATTCCATTTCGTTTTTTGCGATTCGATTGTTCTTTCTCCAGATTTACCAGTTTTAATGTGCAGTACTTCGGTTTTACTTCGTAAGCATGAATGTGTATTTATTTACACATGTAAATATTGTTTATTTTTTTACATTTGTTTACTACAAACTTTTATAAAAGAAAGTATCCTTTGTTTAAAAAAAAATTTAGTGCTTTTAGTGCGGTAAAACGCTCTTTTTTCCAACGTTTGGTGCTTTTTAAAAATCAAAAGTTAGCAACACTGGCGGAACTCATCAATCAAGTTTTTATTGCTTAATAAACGATAAACCAATTTACATTAAAGAAATAAATAAATAAAACTAAACCAGTGCAATGTAATTTTAATTTTTCATTTCACATGCTCATTCTCATTTTTACTCTCCCGAAAACTTTGACGTTTGTAAGTTTGACGTCAAATTGGCTTCTTCTTCTCTATTGGCGCTGTAACCGCCTAAGCGAGTTTGGCCGAGTCCAAAACAGCACGCCAGTCATTTCTCTTGTGTGCTAACTGACGCCAATCGGAAATGCCAAGTAAAGCCAAGTCCTTCTCCACCTGGTCTTTCCAACGCAGAGGAGGCCTTCCTCTTTCTCTGTTAACAGCATCGCGGCCCCGGCTGGAGCGTTTCTGTCCATACGAACGACATGTTCCGAATAAATAAAAATATTTTCCGTCAGTTTCCAAGGCAGTTAGAAAATGTGTATAACTTTCGTCACGAATTTGATATCATAAATTTTGTGTTTCAAAAGAAGACAAAAATATGCACCAAAAACTTAATTATATGATCATTAAAATGACTCCAAAATAATAAAAATATGCTTGATATATGCCCCAAAAAATATATTTTATTAAGAGCGGTTACATTGAACTATCATATGTTTTTGATATTTTCCAACGAAATTTTTTGTCGATTATGGCATAAAAAGTTTTTGTATATTGAGAATGAACGCTCTACGTCACAAGACGTTGTTGGACAATATTTAAAAGATGACAATTCTCCAGGTGAAAACATTGCAATAAATTCATCTGTTGCTTCAGCGTTTTTGTATAAAACATTCCGTATTTCCTGCATACGACTATATCCTGGATTTCTTTTCAAAATTCTATTTAATTTTTGAACGTATTTTTGAGATTCCAATGATTTGATGTCACTATAAATGGACTCCATTATTTTGAAACTTTCATCTAAATCCAATCCTTTTGTTTCTAGCTTGGTAATAGCAGCGCCAATTTCGTAGAAGTGTGTATGTATGTATGCGAGATCTGTTTTGATTTTCGGATTACTGAAATTTTTCTTTGACAAACGAATCGCCTCGGCATCGTCATCTAGGAAACCGTCTATTACGGTTTTTACTTCCTTAAAATTCTCGCTGTAGTAAATTGCTGCATTAAGCCAAGTTCCCCACCGAGTTATACATGGATTTGGTGGTAGTGGCAGTTGTGGATATTTCGTATTAAAAGCGAGTTTACGTGATGTTGCCTTTAATTATAAAAAAAGGAATATATGAATACATATGTATGTATGCATACCTTTAAAAAAAACTGCTTTAACATTTGCAATTAGTGCATTGACATCTGGAAATTCTGATCTTATGAATTCTGCAATTCTATGAATGCCGTGCGCAAAGCATGTTAAATGTATCATTCTCGGAAATAATATCTGGAGAGATCGAACTGCACTCAACATGTAGGCTGCTGCATCTGTTACCACAGCAAAAACGTTGTTGTATTTTATACCTGTTTTGAAAATAAAACTAAGTTATTTTTGCATCAAAAGTTAATACATATTTAACCTTCTGGCCACAGTAAATTTAAAGAATCGTTGAAGAATGCAGCTGCATTACTCGCATTAGAAGCATCCAGTTGAGCTATGTTGAGTAAATAGGATTTCCCAACTTCAGTATCGCCACCATCTAATATGCCGAACATAAAATTGGCAATTAATCGCTGTCTTTCGTCCGTGGTTTCATCAATTGAGACCCATATTTTTCTGTCCTTGGCTTTTGATCGCATATATTGAAGGCGTTCTTCGTATAAAATGGACACATACTTCGAGCGCAAGATAGATTCACTTGGCAGTTTGAACTTGGTGTATTTTTCCAATAATTCTTTAATGCTCGGATGACTTATTTTCTTAAGTGGAATGTTAGCTTCGAAAAAAGCTTTACACAAATCCATATTGAACGGATTAACTCCTTCCTCAATACAATTTGGTAGAAGTGGCTGAATAGTTTTTTTGCGTTTCAATGCTTCTTTGTGCTTGTCCGTATTGAAGTGTTGCTTCACACAAAATATTTTTTTTGCTGATATTGAGCAGTTACAATAGGTGCAGAATAAAACTCGCTGATCAGTTCGCAATACACCTGGAAACTGGTGAACAGTTTTCGCTAAAAACGAACGCAAAGATTCTGTCTCTTTCGGCATATTTTCAATGAATTTTTTAACCACCAAACACGGGTTTAGCGCCAAACTTCACTATTGTAAAACAGTCGAAATATTTTTACGAGTATAGTACAATTGTTTGCTAGAAAATAACGGGACTTTCCGTTGTTTGACAGCTTTTTCTTTTTGTCAATTAAACAAACTTCGCTAGCAACCCTGGCTATCTACGCAAAGGTATTGCCAGATGAAATTATGCGAAAATTAATTTATTTTTTACCAAAATATGCATTTTAATGCATTTTCGCCAAAATATGCCTTTTGTATCAAAATATGCATTTGCATATGCAATATGCATTTGCATATTTTTGTCTTCCCTCATCATAACCATCATGGTATAATAATTACAGGTATTGTCTTCCCAGAGAGTTTTGCTTTACATCGAAATTCATGCTCCCTTATTTTCATTTTGACGCAGTTCAATGTTGATTCTTTTACTTTTATTTGGCTTTGCTTTTTGTTTTCGCTCAATTTAATTTTTATTACTTTTCAAAACAAAAGAAAAAAACGTTTGAAATGGATTGAACCATACAAATTTTGAATTCATTTACAAGCAAATGTTTTTTACCGGCTTTTGCAAATTAAATAAGTGCTCTGAAAGATGTTTTGTTTAAAAAATACGTGTACATATATGGTATATGGGGTATGGAAATATCCCTTTTCACTAGCAATAAACGTTTTAGTGTGGGCAACAATGATATTTTTTAAATAAGGCAGATCGGAATATGCGCTCTCTGGCAAGACAATACCTGTAACACTGGTCTACAAATTTCAACTTTTTTTCTGCGAATAAGACGGGACCTGGTGTTTCTGAACGGATTTTTCGTGCTGAACACGAATCCGGGGTCAAAAATGTCCCATCACGTCACGTTTTCGAGAAAAAAGGGGTTGAAACCCCTAAAAACAGCGTTTTTGGCCATTTTCGAAAAATTATAGAGCTGAACCCTGACGTGGTACAAATTTTGCATATATCAGAAATTAAAGGCTAAACCGTGCCCTTTCGAATGAGCCCTATGCCGAATTGATCGCGTGCACCCTTAAAGCAGGGGGTGTATTTGTGTTTAGGGGTGCAGGAAAAATTGATCACAGAAAGAATTTAATCATTAAATTCTGACATATACACAGTTTGTAGCACGTCAGGGTTCAGCTCTACAATTTTTCGAAAATGTCCAAAAACGCTGTTTTTAGGGGTTTCAACCCCTTTTTTCTCGAAAACGTGACGTGATGGGAAGTTTTGGACCCCAGATTCGTGTTCAGCACGAAAAATCCGTTCGGAAACACCAGGTCCCGTCTTATTCGCAAAACCCTTGTAGACCAGTGTAATTAATGTAACATGCATAACCATGATAAAAACTTTAAAAGGTAAAATCACTGAGAGGCAGTCTGACGTTTGCCTGCAATATAATTTTAAAATTCGAACTCAAGACACACATTCTCACTTTTAATCTCAAACAACAACAATTGAGAACAATTTCATTTTTTTTTATTTTCAATTTTATATGGTTTTAAAATGAAGAATTGAGAGAATGATTTTACCTTCTAATGTTTTTGTCATGATCATAACAGCTTTAATATTTGCCGCACCAAAATCAGTGGTGCCCTGTGCCATCAATTAAAAAACCTAATATAAACGTTGATATATAGTAAGCAGCTGTTCTGCGGTCGATAATTGATTGAAAATGACAAACTTCCAAACTAAATCACTGATGGGATATACATGTGTATGTATAATGAGTTAGTTCAACATCCAGACTTTTTGCTGTTTTTCACTTTTGAATTTTCTGTGTTGTAAAAGGTTCGAACTCACTTTTTGTTTTTTTTTCAGATTTTAATATCTGTTGCAATGATCTCGTACGCCTTCGCTTTTAAGTCGCTCCAGCGCACTATGGTCTGGGAACTGCTATTCATTGGGCAAAAGTAATTTTTTAAAGTATCGATAAATCGATTTGGTTATGTTATCTTTACGAATCATGAAGGTTCCTTTAAAATCGCATTCAATCGTAAATGCATATTTTTGCATATTTTGCAGTAAATGCATGATTTTGTATATTTGCCAAAATATACCTGCTTGCGCGTATTTTAGTATACATATGTATTTACAATAAATGCATATGGTTTTTGCTTATTTTTGCTTTGTTTTGATTTACAACCATTTAATTTTGGTGCTAAAAAAGTTCCCCTTGTCAAAAAAATTGCCGGTGGAACACTGTAGGAGAGATCTGGCCTATATCTCTGATCAATGCGAAATTACTCCAATATGGGTCCTGGAACACGGGAACACTTACGGAAGCGAGGGAGCGGACGAACTAGCAATGTGCGGCTCCGCACTGAATGTGTTCCGCGCGGTGGACATGGGCGCCTCGCTCAGGGAGATAAAAACAACAATTACCGAAATTTTACCCGGCAGTTATAGGTATTCTACGACCCAGAAAAGCAGCAAAGAAGATACCTACAAATTTACTGCAGTATGCACACGGTACTGGCCTGTTGGGGTACATGCCGAAAGGATTGCATTTCCCTTCAACAGGTTCTGCCCCAGTTGCGACGACAATGGCTCAAAATAGGCATCCGAACACTTCTTGTGCGAGTGCCCAGCCCTCGCAAGGATGAGGCTAAATACCCTCTGCAAGCCATTCCTGCAGAATGTTTACGAGTACAGCTGCCGCTCCCTGTATGACGTACCTAGCCACCAAATGGCTGTCGGTTACACGGGTTTTGGAATCAATATGGCAAACTTTTTCAAACTATTAAACTGTCAATGTTCTATTTACACAAGATTGTTACTGGCTACTTGACTATATACTAATTTTATACATACATTAATATGTATTGTATTCTGAAGCGAATTGTTTTCTTTTTTTATATGTATGATTTATCTCTTTTTACTGGCCACAAAATATTAGGAAAATATTTTTAATCGCATATTTTACTTGTTTATAGCGCATATTTTTAAATTTTGAGTGCATTTAAGTATATGCGCATATTTTAAAATTTTTAGTGCATGAGATTCAGGGCCCTAGAAATGAATAACAAAGGTAATATTTGTGCGATTAACGAAAAAAGCCTGTGCATAGCTTGCTAAGTAAAAATTAACCTCCTTTTCAAAATGCATTATAATTTGTGTAATAATATCTCACTTTAAGTAGAGCTATAAGAAATTGACTTCATTTGGCGGTGTGGTAACCAACCACATTAAAAGACAATAGGGGTATTCTCGAAGTCTTGCACGATGCACGGATTGCACGAAATGCAAAAATACTATTCCAAATTTCGAAGAGTA
Source organism: Rhagoletis zephyria (assembly GCF_001687245.7). Lineage (NCBI taxonomy): Eukaryota > Metazoa > Arthropoda > Insecta > Diptera > Tephritidae > Rhagoletis > Rhagoletis zephyria. The sequence continues at coordinate 27,015 of NW_016159003.1, forward strand.
TGAGAGCACCCTATTGCAAAGTGGTAGCATGCATGGGTAGCAAGGAGCGAAATTATGTATCAACTACAATAACAAGAAACAGCAAAAAAAAATGAAGTGAGCGAGATGAGAGGAATGAGAGAAATATGCAGCAATTCCAACAACAAAACAACTAGCACAGGGTCGCATTTATTTTGCTATGCTATTTTGCAAAATATATACATGGGTTTCGACGTTGCATATTTTGCAGCGATAGGAAATGTTGTTTCTCATGTATTTTGTTGTTGTGTGTTTGCAAGTTATGCAATCCATGCAATCCGTGCTACGTGCAATGGCTTTGCAAGATTTGGAGAATACCCCTAATTATTCGCAGACTGATTCGTATGGTTTTATTTCATGTTTGGTTTTGTTTGACATTTGGTCTATGACATCTCTCCAACACTTGTTGTTAAGTAAATATTCGATACAGTATAACATTCTAGGAAATTCAGTTAATTCAAATGATAATGTATTCCGAACTTGAAGGTTTTTTTTTTATGGAATGTTAAATTTAAAATTAAGATTGAGAAAAATGAATAGGAAAGAAATAGTGAAAATATCGATATAAAATTAATGATCATATTGTAAACGCTCTGGAGCGCGCACTGTTCTCTTAGATCGGCGCAGTTCACCCTGGTTCTCTTTCGCTGGCTCCTCTTTTGTTTCTATTTGTTGCTGTGTATTTGCAGCGAGGTCAGCCGGTTCGTCAGGCGTCGTTTCTGATGGCAGCGTAACTGTTTCAGCGGGGCTGCTTTCAATTTGCGTTTCCTTAACGCTGTGTGGGCTTATCAGCTGCTCGCCGACTTTCCTATCCTGATCTATATGTCTCTTCCATGTGTGACCGTTATCGAGCTGTATATTAAAGTGTTGGTCTCCAATTGCTTCGGATACTGTCCCAAATTGCCATTTGCTGCTAGACAAATAATCGCGTATAGCCACTCTCCCACCTAACTTAAAGTGTTTTGGCAGAAGTTTTCGTTCCGTAGCAGAAATTGCATTTTGTGGAAGCATCAGATCTAATCGCGATTGAATTTGGCGACCAAACATTGCCATGGCTGGCGATTTTTTTGTAACCGGATGTATTGCTCTACGATACGCGATAGGTCTCGATGCATCGTCCTTTGTTGGCTGTTCATGGATATGAGTTTAGCTTTAAACGTTTGAACAAACCGCTCAGCTTGGCCGTTTGTAGCCGGATGATATGGCGCACCTTGTTAGTGAACAACCCCATTCCTCTTAAAAAAATTCTGGAATTACACAAAGACGTTCGGTATGCCAAAAGTCGTAAATATTTCCTCACATTCTATAACTGTGGTTTCTGCCGTCACATTTGGCACGATACGTACTTCTGGCCACTTGCTGAAAGCATCTACCAGCACGAACAAATACTTTCCCATAAAAGGACCGGCAAAGTCAGCGTGTACTCTCTCAAATACTTTACTCGGTGGCATCCAGCAATACACAGGAACCGCCTTCGGATCTGATCGGGTCACCTGACATGCCGCGCAGTTGCTAAAGAGCTGTGCAATATCGTAGTCAATTCGGTTCTACCAGTAATATACTCGTGCCAGCGCATTCATCTTTAAAATACCGAAATGCAGCTCGCTCAATACTTTCTCTCGCAAGCTCTTATGTATATACACTCGTATTCCTCTTAGCAGACACCCCTTCTGTAGGGCAAACTCTTCTTGTTGGACACCAAACCTATTCCTCCCCTCACATTCGCGTCCATATTTTAAGCAGTCAACCAGTACTCTTACTTCGCCAAGAGCTCTCGTGTGCGTACTTAGTTCCTCCACTGTCAACGGGAGATTTTGGATGACCTCGGTTTCAATAACATCCACTTCTTCGATTTGGTTATACAAGTCGGTAGTCGGCAAACGCGACATAGCATCAGCATTCGCGTTCTCTTTACTTTTCTTTACTCGAATTTCGTTGTTAAATGTTTCTAAAAAATATGGCGTAGTGCTGCATGCGTGTGGCTGATAATGTAGGTAAACCCTTCTGCGCCGAAAAAATTTGCGCAATTGCTTAATTGTCAGTCACCAGTATAAATTTATTTCCGAAAAGATATAGATAAAATTTACGTACGCCGAAAATAATCGCGTATGCTTCTCTATCCACTTGGCTATACCTTTGTTGAGCTTTGTTTAATGTTTGCGAGACAAATTGAATCGGTTTCTCTGTTCCATCTGCATACAAATGGCTTAAAACTGCATCTACGCCTATGGGGCTAGCGTCCACCGCCAATACTACGGGTAATTGTGGGTCGTAGTGCGTTAACACCGTATCCGATTGCATTTGCTTTTTTATATCGCAAAACGCTTTTTTGCAATTCGAGTCGAACACAAATGGCACATTGTTTTGCAGCAAGCGATTTAGTGGATATACGATATCGCTCAAATTTTTGATAAATCGACCATAATAATTAATTAAGCCAAGTGGCTAAATCCCTTTTAGCCAAACAGCTGTATCGTGTGTAGGGGCCTTTAGGACTGCCTTTTCCGATTCGACTCACACATCCCATCCCTAATTATCTCCGATTGGTTTTTTTTGCTTATTAAAAACAATATATGTATATCTCTGCGGTTACATTAAATCGTTTAATTTTTGCTTTATTTTGAATTTATATTGTGAATTAATAATAACGCGAATAGGTGAATTGCGAGTTTTTTAAAATAAAGACATTCGTGAATATAGACAATATACCACTGGAGTTAAACATTGGTCCTTCGAGCCGGATATGAACCAGCGACCTATTGGTCCTTTAGCGCCATAGTTGAACCAAAAACCTGAAAAACAAAACGGAAAAATTCACAAAAGGTGACTACAGGAGGAAACAGCACCAACAACAACAACAACTATACGAAGGAAGCCGGTGTATTAAATTACTAACCCAAAGTAATAAAAATTGTAAGTAACCTCATTTACTTTCAACGCCAATAATTTCGCATATACACATACATGTACATGCTTATGTGAAAAACGGAAAACTTGCAGTCCCAAATCGCAAGCCAATATCCATAAGCACTTATGTATATACCTCTTATATGTACACAAAATACCCAGTAGGAAAAATTCGCTCAAAGTTCTACGCTGCCCAGTAGGAAATTTATAAGCGGAAAAATTTTAACGTTTTTACGCAATCAGTGCGAATTTTTCGATAATTTGGTAAATTTTGCGGCCCCAGCAAAGTTTAATAACCCCTTTCAGCTACCCAGCAAAAGGAAACCAAATTTTACGTCGAAAGTGTAAAGCGAAAGTGCGTTTGCCCTATTAAGGCTGTAATACCTTAAACATCCCGTGCTTAACGTACAGCTTCGGTCCTGTTTGCTTGGTTTCTCTTCGTTCTCTGCCCCTTAACGAAAACCAAATTATATATTTAGCACCCTGTAAAAAAAAAAAAAAAACCTTTGTTTTCTCTTGTTTCCTCTTGTAAAACAAATTTTGGCTATTCACTTGTCTCCGCAAATTCCGTTGTTTGATTTCTCGGTCGCGTATCCACACCAATTCTTTTATAATGCCTCTCGAAAGAAGCCCAAAAAAGAACTCCTTAGATGCCGAATTTTCTACGCAAACTGATGCACAAAAGACTCCGGAGATAGATATTCACTCGGAAAACCAAGGGGCAGTTCCAAAAAAGATAACACGGAGTGTAACGGCGTCACGTAACCAAAAGGAACGCGAATATGACCCATCTATGAGCATTTTCATATTTGAGGCTGACAATTTGGTACATTTCTGTACCAAATTTTCTTCACTCCCCATAGATGAACTAACGGTGCCCTTGCTGAAATCTTACCGGGAAGACATAGACGAATACTATGCGGAAGTTAAGCGAGCATATCGGAATGTATCGTTGGCTGAAGATGGCGAACTACCCCCAACGTTCAAATTAGTAGCCAGGAATAAAATGGAGCTGTGCCAGGATCGGGCACACAACGTCAAGGCCCAAATTTCGGATCTTATGGACGTGCAGATGGCCCAAATGTGCGAAACGTCTCGTCTAGCAGAGAAACCCCCTTTTCCGGTAAAGGAGCAGGAAAATACCTTTATGTGCCTGAATGTCCCACCCTGTGACACCGAAACTTTCTCCGGAGGTTACGAAGAGTGGCCATCCTTCCGTGACATGTTCACGGCAGTTTATATTAATCACCCCAAACTTACCCCTGCCCAAAAATTGTATCATCTCCGATACAAAACAACCGGAAAAGCCGGAGCCCTGGTTAAACAATACGGTCTTTGCGGTGAAAACTTTACGCTTGCATGGAATGCTCTCAAGTCCCGATATGAAAACAAAAGAATCCTGGTCGACAAGCAGATTAAAACTCTTCTTACTCTATCCCAAGTACATTTTGAAAACAGCGAAGCATTACAGACACTTCAAAATTCCATTAACAATTCTCTGTCTGTCTTAAATTCTCAAGGCGTCCCGACAGAGAATTGGGACCCAATCCTGGTATACATATGCTCGTCGAAGCTACCCCAAGAAACGTTATCTTTGTGGGAACAGTCCCTAAGTTCTCGCAAAGACCTCCCAACCTGGGAGCAAATGAACGAGTTTCTTACAAAACGATATGAGGTAGTAGAGCGCCTTCACGGCATGAAACATATCAAGCCCGGGTTTGTTCAGAATCGAAGTCATAACAGAACTCAAAACTTCTATGTTGAAAGCAACACGACGAACCCTTGTCCTATGTGCGATGGAAATCATCCCCTTAGATTTTGCTTCGAATTCAAGAAGTTGTCTGTGCGTGATAAATATAAGGTGGTCCGAGAAAATCAGCTGTGCGAAAACTGCTTCTCATTCTCCCACTTAAGAAGTGACTGCTCAAGTCAAAATACGTGCGCAGTTTGCCATAGAAACCATCATTCGTTACTCCATGTGACCACTCACAATGATCAAAGCCAACAGGAGAAAAACGTATCGCAGGCATCCAACCGCCAAACACTAAGGCGATCCAGGAAACCTCAAAACCCGAAGGAAACACGAAATCCGACAGCTCAAGGAAACCATAACACATCACAAACACCCACAAACGCGACTGACAATTCTCAGTCACCCGCCAATACATACAGTCCACAGGTGCAATCCATGCACACAGTAAACGAAGGAAAAACTCTACTTCCAACAGCTCTCGTCTTAATAGAGCATTTCGGAGTACTGCATAAGGTTCGAGCTCTCATCGACCAAGGTTCTCAAAAAACTTTCATCACCTCGAAAGTGCAAAATCGTCTAAGGCTCCCCACCCGAAAGGCTCAATACGAAATTTCCGGAATGGGTGGAAAATTAATTCAAAATTCCAGCCATATTTGTTCCGTGAAGTTAGTTTCGCCGAAAAACAGAAAGTCGATTGATACCCAAGCAATCGTCCTTCCACAATTGACTAGACTTCTTCCTACCTTCACTATTGAAAAACCCGATTGGAATCAATTCGCCATGTTGGACTTGGCAGACCCCAACTGTTTCCAACAAGCCCAAATCGATATGATTATCGGCAGTGATCTGATCCCTCAGATCATGCTCAGTGGTATACATCGCAACATATGTGGAGGCCTGCTCGCGCAAAATACCATATTTGGATGGATCATAAGTGGACCCATCACTTGTGAAGTGTCAGTGTTCTCGACACAAGTGGAAGAAGTTTCTAACGAACTCCTTAGTACACAACTAAGACAGTTCTGGGAGCAAGAAGAACTGTACCACCCTGTACCGATTTCAGAAGAGGATATAGCATGCGAGGACTACTACGAAAGGACCACATATCGTGAGCCAGACGGCAGATACGTGGTGAGACTCCCCTTCAAATCAAGTTTCCCAAACTTGCATGCATTAGGCCAATCCCGTAGCTATGCCTACAGCCAGTTGATCAGTATGGAGAAAAATCTCGCCCGAAAAGGCAATCTCAAAGCCATTTACGACGAGATCTTAGAAGAATATCTTACGATGGATCACATGGAACCAACCAGCTCACAAGAAATCGCCTCAGATAGCAAATATTTCTCATTTTATTTGCCACATCATGCTGTAGTCAGACCTGACAAAACAACTACAAAGGTGCGCGTTGTTTTTAACGGCTCTAGGAATACTAGCTCTGGGTATTCCCTCAACGATGTCCTGCACGTTGGTCCCGCTCTTCAACCCGATCTAATGGCCCTGATATTACGGTGGCGATTATATCAATTCGTTTATAATGGGGATATAGAGAAGATGTACCGACAAATCCGTGTTCATCAAGATGACCAAGAGTTCCAGCGAATTCTCTTTCGCAGACCGCATAACTCAGAAGTTCAAGACTTCAGGCTGAAAACGGTTACATTCGGAGTAAACTGCGCTCCATTTCTAGCCATTAGAACCCTTCAACAATTGGCTAAGGATTCACGCAACAGGTTCCCACTCGCTGAACAAGTGCTTCTGCGAGACACTTATGTAGACGATATTTTATCAGGCAGCCATACAATTCCAGATGCTGTGAATAAATTATCAGAAGTTATAAAGACACTCGCTAGTGCTGGATTCCCACTCCGCAAGATAACGGCCAACAACCCAAAGATTCTGGAAAAAATCCCGAAGTCAGATCTCCTTGATTCCGACTTTCTAAAATTTGAGAGTACCAGTAGTACAAAAACACTAGGTATGAGATGGAACGCTCTTTCAGATACCTTTTCCTATTCAGTTGCTCCCATTAATGCTACAAAGACTGCCACGAAGCGGCAAATCTCATCAACAATCGCAAAACTGTTTGACCCGGCAGGATGGCTCTCGCCCATTATGACTCAAGCCAAATTGCTTCTTCAATCTTTATGGCTAGAAGGTACCGATTGGGATGAAGGCGTCAAGCCAGGATCGCTAGTGAAATGGAATCAAATTTTAGAGAATTTACCTCATATCTCGACCATCGAAATCCCTCGATGGGTAAAGTTTTCACCCATACATCGTCTCCAGCTGCACGGATTCTGCGACGCTTCAGAAAAGGCATACTGCGCTGCTCTCTACCTGCGCACAACGGATCTTGACGGAAAAGTCGCCTGCCACCTCTTAGCAGCAAAAGGAAAAGTGGCACCTTTGCGAACCGTTAGTATCCCGCGGTTGGAACTCTGTGGCGCTGTCTTGCTCGCCCAGTTGGTCAAGTCCATACGAGAAAACCTTGACCTCTACTTAGAGAATACGTTCCTTTGGTCGGACTCTCAAATTGTACTTGCGTGGTTAGAAAAACCGCCTCACACCTGGAAGACGTATGTCGCTAACCGGACGTCCCAGATTATGAGCAGCGTTGATAACGCCACATGGAGGCATGTCATCAGCCGTGAAAATCCTGCAGACTTGGGTACCCGAGGTTGTAATCCGCGAGAATTGGCGTCCAACACTCTCTGGTGGAATGGCCCAGATTGGCTTCTACGCTCCGAAGAAGCCTGGCCAAAACCTACCGTTTCGACAATTTTGCCTCCCGAGCAAAGAAACATAGTTGTCAATCTCGCTATAGAAGAGCCAGCCGATGTGCTCGAACGGTTTTCATCTTTTCCCCGTGCGTTGCGCGTGCTTGCTTACGTATTTCGGTTCCTCAACCATGGGCTCGCGAAAAGAAGAAATACTCCCTGTATCTCAACAAATTCCCTCTCTCAGGTCGAAATTCAGTTTATCAAAACGAGGCTCCTTTCGTTGGCACAATCACGATATTACCCACAGGAAGTAAGCGCACTATCCGCGAGAAAGCCCTTGTCAAAGAAAAGCTCTCTCTTAACTCTCAACCCCTCTCTCGATAAAGAAGGTCTCTTGAGGGTAAACGGACGATTATCCCAATCCGGGCTCAGTTATAATGAACGCCACCCCGTAATTGTGCCCGAAAAGTCCCGATTTTGTTGCTTGTATCTGACTTTCCTCCACAAACTACTTCTGCATGCAGAACAAAGGCTAATGTTTCGCATGGCCCGCCAAGAGTTTTACATTCCCCGGCTGAAGCCGCAGATTAAGAAATGTATCCACCTCTGCAAGGTCTGTGCGCTTCATAAACAGCGGGCTCAGTCTCAAATCATGGCTGCGCTTCCCCCAGAACGCTGTAGTTTGTCCACCCCTTTCTCGACAACTGGTGTAGACTTCGCTGGTCCATTTCAGATTAAAGCGTCTCAGCTCAGAACGGCAACCTTTCTCAAAGGTTATGTCGCGGTTTTTGTTTGCTTCTCGACCAAGGCTGTGCATCTAGAATTGTGCTCTAATCTCACAACAGAAGCATTTCGCGCAGCTTTCGCAAGATTCGTCGGCCGAAGGGGTCTGCCTCGTAAGATTATGTCCGACAACGGCACAACCTTCGTTGGAGCACACCGAGCGCTCAGCAGAGAATTTCTGGAGTTTTCGAAAGAAGTTTCCAAGGACATTCTATCAAATTATTCCCCGCAAGGAGTTGACTGGGTATTCATCCCCCCAGGTGCCCCCCATATGGGCGGCCTTTGGGAGTCAGCTGTCAAAAGCTTCAAAACCCATTTGAAAAAGATAGCTGGCAACCATAAATTCAATTTCGAAGAGTTCTCCACGCTTCTAACCCGTATTGAGGCAGTTCTGAATTCCCGACCTTTATCTCCCCTATCACATGATCCTAATGATATTTTAGCTCTCACCCCAGGTCACTTTCTGAGAAGCGCTCCACTCACGGCGATTCCCGAACCCGACGCGGAAAACATCTCACTGGTCAACCGCTGGGAAAAGCTGAAGGCTTTACATCATCAGTTTAGCCGTAGATGGAAGGATGAATATCTTAAGGAGCTCCACAAGCGCTATAAATGGCAACATCCGCAGAAGGAGATCGAAGAAGGTCAAATGGTGGTTATCAAGGACGAGCCGCTACCCCCGCACGAATGGCGGTTAGGACGCATCATTAAAATTCATCGCGGACCCGATAGCTATGTCCGGGTCGCAGATGTCCGCACGCAGTCGGGCGTACTTACACGTCCGATTGTGAAGTTGTGTGTTTTGCCGTCCTCGTAACTAATAAATCCCTTTATTATCCCTATACAATCACTTTGCTTTCAACTCATCATATACCAACACTAAAGCCCTTTCTATTTACAGTTAACATGTCCGACGCCGAGGTCACCCGCTGTCAGATCTGCCATCGCCAACACGCACTGCGGTTTTGCAAAGGCTTCAAGGCTATGAATCCCGGGCAACGCGACGACGTGGTACGCGCACATGGCTACTGTCGCAATTGTTTGGCCCGGTCCCACATCACCGGCTGCTGTGACTCGCGGCATAGCTGCCAAAGATGCGGTCGCGCCCATCACACCATGCTGCACGTCGAGGAAGGTCAGCCCAGTTATCGACAGACCCGAGCTACACAAGCCAGACGTCGTGATTACGACCAGGCCACCTCGCGGACCATTAGGCATTCCCATGCCCGATCTTCGCACTCTCATTCCCGACAACGGCGCGAAAGTAGAAGCCGCTCCTTGCGGCGCCTGAGCAAAAGCCGCACCCCGCGGCGAGTAAGCAGAAGCCGCTCTCCGCGGCGCGGAAGCAGATACCAGACTCCGCGACGGACGAGTCGAAGCCGCACCCCGCAGCAGGAGAGCAAGAGACGTACCCAACTGAACCGCCAATCTCGGCGTGCTAGTAGAAGCCGAACCCCCTTGAACACGAAAATGAGTCGTACGCCACAGCGGTCGACACAAGACCGGAACACATCAGCACAGCGACGCTCCGTACGGTTCGCCCGAACTCCTTCCCGTAAGCGAAGTGTTGGCTTCCGACATACAAACCGAGGCATCGAGACGGCGCGCTATCAAAAGGAAAGGGCGAGATCCCTACTCGCCTCCGCGATTCGATCCTTGTCGGACCTTCGAAACGTTTTTTAATGACTGCACAAGTGCATGGCGGCCCAGGATGGCTAAATCCCTTTTAGCCAAACAGCTGTATCGTGTGTAGGGGCCTTTAGGACTGCCTTTTCCGATTCGACTCACACATCCCATCCCTAATTATCTCCGATTGGTTTTTTTTGCTTATTAAAAACAATATATGTATATCTCTGCGGTTACATTAAATCGTTTAATTTTTGCTTTATTTTGAATTTATATTGTGAATTAATAATAACGCGAATAGGTGAATTGCGAGTTTTTTAAAATAAAGACATTCGTGAATATAGACAATATACCACTGGAGTTAAACACCAAGAAAAGCACGTACCTCATCTTTCGTCGACGGTTGCTTCATACCCTGGATAGCCTCCATTTTGTTCTTCAGCTTACGGATTCCGCTTTTGTCTATTTTATATCCGCAATACTCAATGCAGTCCTTCAAAAACTCTGACTTGTCGAGGTTGACCCGCATATTATGTTTGTCCAGTCTACGTAGCACTTCATCTATGCGATGCAAATGTGTACCAACGTCGCCGGCAGTGATTTTGATGTCATCTAGAAATACCTTAACGCCAGGAAAATCTCCGAGTAACTGCTCCATGAACCTTTGCCATTTTGCAGGTGCGCACGCCATGCCAAACATCATGCGCGTTGGCTGATAGATCCCTTTATGCGTGTTGATTGTGAGCAAATGCCTGTCATCCGGGTGTACTTCCAACTGTAGGTACACTTTAGAGAGGTAAATTTTAGTGAAGTGAACGCCTCCTGCCATCGTGCTGAAAAGTTCGTCGATGGTCGGCATGATGCTCATCGACCACTAACTCTGGATTTAGCGTGACTTTATAGTCACCACATATCCGCACGGCACCGCCGCTCTTTGACACAACCACTATGGGTGTCGCCCACTCCGACCTGTCGACTCTCACTAACAGCCCCTCTTCAACCTGGCTTTGCAGTTCGCGCTCAACTGCTTTCCAAAGTGGGAACGCGACTCGCCTTGCTTTCAAAAATTTCGGCACTGCCTTCTCCTTTAGATATAATCTCGCTTGGTAGCCCGTTATTTTTCCAACAGAGGGTGAAAACAAATTCGGGTAGTTCTTTAAGATTTTCTCCAAATTTTCGTCTGAAGTTGTCGTACCTATGGCGTTAACACTGCCATCCTCCCTAAGTTGGGTCTGTAGTAATTTAGACCAGTTTAACTTTATGGAACGCATCCACTCTCTACCGAGCAAAGGCTTGCGATTTGATCGTACGATATACATTTTTACCTTAGCTGGCGGGTTTGCCATCGCTGTTACCCAAATATAACCGAGACACTCTAGCGGTGTGTTGCAGTAACTGACCAACTGTATGTCAGTCGGAATGACGAGCAATTTCGCAAAATGCTTCTTTGCGTCTGCTAAGCTTATAATCGTGACAGGCGCTCCAGTGTCTATTTCGAACTCTATCAACGCATTGTTTACCGGCAGCTTGCAAGTTAGCTTGGCGCGATTCTTTGCGCCTCCGGTAGCTGCTGCTATCGAACGCGACGCGTCCTCGATCTGGAATAACTCCTCCACTGCACAATCATGTAGTGCCTCCTCAGAAATCTGATTTACGGATTTTTTTCTTTTTTAAACATTTTCCTTAAGTGTCCCTTCTTTTTACAGAAATGACAAGTTGTCTCTTTGTGAGAGCATTGAAATGCCAAATGTTCAGCGCTGCCACATCGGTAACATTTTGTTCCTTTATTTTCAGAAGCTGTGTTTAGTGTTAGTTTTTTTGTTCTTTTCTCTTTCTTTTTGTGATGCACTTTGTTGACAGTTTCTACACCCGCTACTCCCGCGCTTTGGTGTAGCTCTACTCCTTCTTTTTCTGCAATTTCATAGGCTTTGGCTGTATTGACGGCATCCAATAAAGTGAGATCTTTCTTTTCAAGCAATCGGCTTTGAATTCTTTGGCTTCTAAGTCCAAAAACGAATTGATTGCGAAGCGCTGTGTCGGAGTAATTTCCAAAATTACACCCTGCAGCTAAACGGCGAAGTGCAACCAAAAATTCACTGCAAGATTCCTCCGATTTTTGTTTGCGAAGATGAAGTCGGTAATTCTCCAGAATTTCGTTACCTTTCGGGTTAAAGTTGTCTTCTAAAACCTGGACAATGTTTTCATATGACATGTCCTCCGGAACTATGGGTAGAACCTTGTCGCAGAGAAAATCATAGGTCGCCGTTCCCATGTAGTGTAACAATAGCTGGCGCTTCTTAGTTGAGACTGCATTGAAAATCAATAACGCCGTCTCGAATTGTTTTACCCAACGACCCCACGTTGTCTTTTTCCCGTCGAACGCACCAAAGTGGAATGCAGCCATTGAAGTCACTATATGAGGCTGCGCTTCTACTCCGGAACCTGCTTCTGCTCCAGTTCTCGATTCACGTTCATTAAGGGGCATCGCTCCTACTTAAGCTCAGATTTTTTCTTTTTTTTCACTCGTCGCCAGAATTGTGGTAACCAACCACATTAAAAGACAGTTATTCGCAGACTGATTCGTATGGTTTTAGTTCATGTTTTGTTTTGTTTGACATTTGGTCTATGACAGGCGGTCTTTAAACTTCGTGGACATTGAAAAGGTTCAATTTAGATTTTGGGGGGTGAGAATCATGTTGCACTTTTTTGCAATTTTTATAAAATGGGCTTTTTTCTTAGCAAACTTCTACGTATATTTTGCTGTGCTTTTCGATGTTTGGAATGAAGCAGTCAATAAAGATGCAAAAGAGACCGCATTTTTAAACTATATGTTGGAAAATATTATTAGAGGGAACATTGCCGAAGAATATAACACCTACATAAAAGAAAAAGCAAGAATGGTATGCAAGAAAATATGTGAAAAATGGGAGAAATATCATAGACAGCGCGAAATTTTTTTTATTTAAAATGCGAAATGGCTTCAATCAAAAACAATAATAAAACAAGTAAGAAAGTCTAAGTTGGGGTGGAGCCGAACAATAAATACCCGTCGGAAGTATTCAATATAGGTTTTTCACCTTTACGAAAACTACGGCTACACGGTAAACAGGGATGTTTTTACCCCTATTTTAAACATCTTCGATAGAACGTTCAGTTAGAAATAATAAAATGAACTTATGTAGTCATATGTGGGCGGCATCACGCCCATTTTCCAAAATTCCAAGTAATGTTACTTCTTTTCAAGGGATTGTTGTTAGTATCAATTTTGAGTAAATTAGCGCCCTTAAATTTCGAAATATCGAAGTTTCAAGCATTTATGAAATTTACCGTTGTTTGAAATGTGGCCGCAATTTTAGTTCGATTTCAATAATTTCCAACGCTTTGCTTTTATATGGCAAGAACAATACCTATACCGAGTTTGGTACAAATTGGTATAACGGTTACCGAGATATAAGTGGGCGGGGCCACGCCCATTTTCCAAAATTTTATCATAATCATATTTCTTGGTAAAGAGTTCTTGCAATCATGAATTTTGAAAACATTAGCTTTAGTATTTACTGATTTATCGAAGATTTGGTATTTCTCTAAATTACCGTTATATAGAGTGTGGGTGTGGTTATTGTCCGATTTTAAAAATTTTCAGCCATTTGGTATGTTGTATCAGGGTAAACAACTGTGCCAAGTTTGGGAGAAATTGGTTGCCAAGATATACACATGTAATCATAAGTGGGCGTGGCAAGGCCCATTTTCAAAAAATTTATAATATTCTTATTTTTCGTCTAAAAATAATTATAAATATCAATTTTGAGTGAATAAACTTCAGTATTATTCCAACATATATCGTGAATAACATACTAAAATATGTAGTATGTGCTGAAGTAGACAAAACATAAAATAAATGTTCAGAAAAGTGGAAAATTTTGGAAATTTTCAAAAATGTTGATATATTTCAGAATTCTAAAAATTTTCTAGGTTTTATACACAAGTAACATGAACATAAGAATTTTTCGACAATTTGTGATTCGATTCACATGCTTACATTTTAGAATGGACTTCAGAATTAATAAAATTCCTAAAATTTTGGAAAGTGTAAAAATATCTAAAATCTCAATAATTTTGTGTATTTCCAAATATTCTCATTTTACCAAAATTTCTAGAATCACCCAGATTTCGATAGTTTTTAAAATTTTGGAAATTATCCTAAAAATAAGAAATCTCAAGAAATTTTATAATTTCATAAAATTCAAAATTTTGGAATTTTTATTATTTTCTAAACCTGCGAAAATATTCAAACTTGCTATGTAAAATAGTACAAATTCGAAAATACAACAAAAAAAGTAAAAATTTTAAATCAAGTAATTTGAAAATTCAGTGAATTTCAAGAACTGATAAGCATTTTTCACCAGTGTGTTATAATTATATGATACAAATATAATTTTTCAGAAAAATAACGAAATTGATCAATCATTGCGCAATTATGCGGACGCAGATACGGTCAATAATTGCGCAATTCTGTAAGTGCTCACGATGTTGCAGGAACATCGCACTCACGTGTGTTCACGTAATTCTTTTTTTCTACAAAAATGTATAATATTGTGGTACTCGTTCCAAAAGGGCTATTTTTACCTTAACGATAAAAAGATAATTTTTCAATTATCTCGGCACACGCACAACACGGTTAATTGCACTGCTTTATATTTAATATAGGGATCAGGGGCCAAGCAAAGATTACCAAAAACTCATGAAACAGAACGAAGCAAGAAAAAAACTATCAGTATTTTCTTTAAGTTTTCCTAAAAATTACACTGTACAGCACTCGGCTGGGTATTGGACCAAACCAATACTTTATAATAGGTTCAGTCATAATTAAAAAACTAATTTCTCCGTTTTTCGAAGTTAGCCTCAAAAATCTAGCTATGGGCTTTCGACGTTCGAAATGGGACCTTTGGTAAAAAATTATTTTTAATTACTATATGTAAATTACTAAAAAAAAGTAAAAACATAGTCGTGGTACGCCTTTTGCTCTTATTATAATTTTTTTTGTGTGCAAACTTATATTACAGAAGCTATAGGGGGTCAAAGGTCAGATCTTCGAAAAATTAAAAGCCTTATAGATATAAAAAATATAGATATTAAAAAAAAATTTAATTTAATTTGTGGCACCTGTAATATAGGTTTGCACAAATATAAGATATATACCGTTTAAATAAGAGCACAAGACGGACTACGCCTATATTTTTATACCCGAGCGCACTTGTGCACAAGGGTATATTAATTTTGTTCACATAACGGTTGTTTGTAACAGCCAAAACGAATCGAGATAGATATAGACAAATGTATACATAAATGCTCAGAATGAATAGAGAAGTCGATTAAGCCATGTCTGTCTGTCCGTGCGTCTGTCCGTCCGTCCGTGTACACGATAACTCGAGCAAAAATTGAGATATCTCAACGAAATTTGGTATGTAGGTTTCCATTTATCCAAGGTAGGTTGGTATTGAAAATGGGCGAAATCGGACTGTACCTACGCCCACTTCCCATATAACGGCAATTTTCAGAAATACGAAAACTGCGATATTTTAGTAACTACTGACGATAATTAACTCAAAATTGATACTTACAATAAGTTTTAGGCGAAAAATAAGAATATTATAAATTTTTGAAAAAAGGGCGTAGCCACGCCCACTTATGGTTACATGTATATCATGGTAACCGCTGCACCAATTTCTTCCAAATTTGGCACAGTTATTGGCCTTGGTATCAGATACGAAATACCATATACCGCCCACTTATGATCACATATATGTATCTCGGTAACCATTCTACCAATTTGTACCAAACCTGGTACGGTTATTGTGCTTGCCACATAGAAGCAAAGCGTTGAAAATTATTGAAATCGGAATAAAATTACGACCGCTTTTCATGTAACGGTACATTTCAGAAATGCTTGAAACTTCAATATTTCGAAATTTAAGGACGCTAATTTACTCAAAATTGTTACACCCCGGCTTACCATGTAGCGGTAGCTTTCGGAAAGGTGAAAATCATATATTTAATACTTGCGCCGGGTATTTAATGTTCGGCTCCGCCCGATCTTAGACTTTCTTACTTGTTACTTTTTCAATTTCCCCAATTTGCAACTTACTTTGTTTCTCTAACACCATTATTTTCATACAATTGTTTACATTTGAGTATGAGTATGATATTATCCGGAACCTTCTAGCGAATAAATAAACAGAAAAACTTATTCCGAACGTTGGGAATGAATAAAGAAACACGCCCTCTGTCTAGTTATAATGCACGGGGTGAATAGTAATTGATTTTAGATTTTTCCGTTTTAAGTAACGTACATCGTAACCAGAGTTGCCACAACGATTGGTGAAATAATTTTTTGATTAATCATAGTTCTAATGAATCAAAAAATGTGCTTTATCAGATTCTGAGGAATTATTGTTTACTCATACACATACTCTGAGTTACTTTTACTACGTTTTTGCGAATTTCGAAATAACTTCATGAATTTGGGTTAAAATTGGCTGCATAAACACAGCTTCATGAATTCATTTATACACGAAAATTAGCCATTATTTTTGCGTCTTTTCACGAACTCGTGAAATGAACTAGTCCGGCAACGCCGCGTTTCCCAAACAGCTGTTTACTAGGGTGTTGTTTTAAATTCAAAAGAATGTAGTGGCATAACCATAATTTAAAACACTGGAAAAGTTACGTGGATTTGTTCAAATATAAAGTATATTCAAATAGAAGACATTCAAATGCATTACAAGCAGTTTATATATAACATGGACCATTTCCTGGTACCAACCGCTTTAGCACATTCAAAAAAGTGGGAAAATACCACAAGTTTAGCACGGTTGCCAACTTAGTGCTTTTCGCAGTAAATTTTGTGCTTTTCTTAATTCAAAACGCGAAAATTTTTGAGTTTGGTGCTTGGTGCGTTTTGGTGCTTTTTTTTTAGTTTGAAGACACCAAAACTGTAAATCTGAAACAAAAATGGAAGTTAAATTTAGAGCACTTGGAAGTTTCCTAAGGAACTTTACAAAAATTGAAACAAAATCATCGCACAGTGACAGTCATAAGCGAGAGAGCATATATTTAAAAAACAGAATTACAACCGGTAATTAGCCATTGCCCGCTAAAACGTCCATGTTGCTGGGACCAGGGCCCTTACCAGGGATGAAAAAGTAGGTACAATTGCAGCTTTTTCCGGATTTTTCGAACCAAAGGTACATTCGGTACTCTGAGCTCAATTTAGGTGTAATAAGACGATAGCCACATAAAAACTGTGTTGCACGCAAAAGAAAAATTTAACAAAATTTTTGTAAACAAGGAACATTGTGATAATGTCATTGCGACAACAAGAAATCTTAGCAAAGTGGCCCGGTTTCTCTATTAAATTCTTTGTGAACAGTGTAAAACTCCTCAGAGCTTTCTAGCAAAGTGGTTACATTGTATGTGTGTGAATTTAAATTGTGAATGAGTTGAAAATACGGAAAAAGCAAATAATAATTAAAGGCGGAAATTTTGAGCAAAAATTTTAGCTCAAGTTGGCCTGTCCATGAAATCCCACATAAGGTTTTGCATCAAACGGCTGGTTTACATAATAGACCCAAATGCTTTATGTACGCAGCGCAATCTAGGCCAAATAAAAAGCGTCGAGCCTTGTCTTCAAGTGCCCAATTTATTATTATTTATTTAGGGACTTCTACCTAGGACCACTTCTAAAAGAGTTAGAAAGCAACTCAATGTATATATTCCAAATGACCGATTAATTTACAGTCAGGATGGTGTGTCTCTGTGTAGTTAACTGTTTCCGATTCAGAGCCAACATATTAAATGAATACATTGTGTAAACTACTGTAATTTTCTAAATACTTTTTTAAGTATGTACTTTCAGTTTATTTTTGAATAATCATGTAATTTTGAAACATGTAAACTCAAATGTTATTATTAGAAAGCCTACTGTTTATGAGCGGGTTAAATAAAATCAATAAATGAATGATACCTAAAAAAGTATACCCCTGTAATTTTTTTTGAATCAAAAAATATTTAGAGGTCGCTCAAAGCACTCAAAGTTTTCCATGCATTTTATTCGGGGAAAAAAAGTTTTCATAGAAATGGTATAGAATTCTTGAAAATCGAAATATTTTTTAATCTGACAACGTTGCTTATCTTTAGGAAACTGCCAATAATAATACCCAATTGTTTTTTTTACCATTTTTAAATACAAGCAATTTTTTGAGGGTTTTAGGGGTCCTATAAGAAATAGTTAATCACAGAAAATGGTGAAATAAACAATTGGGTGATATTATTGAAAATCTCCAAAAGAGAAGCAAAGTTTTCCGAGCGAGAAATATTAATTCTCAAGAATTCTATATCATTTATAATAAAAATTGTTTTTTCCCCCGTATAAAATACATGGAAAACGTCTAGTGCCTTGAGCGACCCCTAAATATTTTTTAATTTCCAAATAAAACTACTTTTTTCGTATCGTTGTATAGGTGAGGAAAAAAACTTCCCAGCCAGCATAATCATCATAAACGAGCACGTAACTGGATATTTTCTCGAAGAAAACCCGGCTAAAAAGTCGGTTATGATAGCCGTTTACGATTGATTTTCGAGTACTTTTTCGCTTGAAATTGTCGAGCGCCTGCGAACAGTCCTAAACGGATCGAAAAAGCATTCGTATGCGAATATTATATATTATAAAATATTGTGGTTCAAGAAAAATTTCTAAAAGAATGAAATTATTTTCTTGTGCTGACAAATTACTACTTTTCTTTTCTTTTTTGTTTTATCGTTTAAAAGCCTTTCTCTAACTTTTCGCCGTTCGAGAATCCCTCGTAAAACATAATGTTCGTACAATGTACGTTTTCTTGCTGGCTGGGTTCTTATAGCCATTTTCTTCAAGTATATCGCAAAACTTTGAATACAACATTTTGCCTGTTTAAAGCAAAGCAAAACTCCATACAAATCAGAGGGATTCGATCTTTATTAAAATATTTCGTACTATTTTGGCCTTATAGAATTTTTTGAGCTTTTCTTGGACATAGCAAATTTCCCTTTCATTCATTCATTGAATATAAAACAAGGACCTTTACCCTATTCGAAACGATGCATTTTTAATTTCTCTAGCCTCCTCTATCAAAATATGAGTTTTCGTAAAAAGTGGACTAAGCAACTTTTCACTCTAAGCTAGCTGTATCTTTATTGATTTGTTATGAATATTAATTAAACTGTGCTGATATATTAATCACTTTCTTATTAATGCAAATAATGTAAAAATTTATTAAATTGTTACCAATTGTCTGAAAATAATAAAAAAAAAGTTAACAAAATAGTGAGCTGCTTTTTAGGTACATTTGACAGCAAAAAGGCACATTTCTATTGTCAAATTTGTTCGAATTTTAACGATTGGTACTATAAAAGAGTTAGGCGTTCCAATAGAATTTCTTTTCGGTTCGAACTACAGAGTAAGGGCCTAGGAATCGCTCTTTAGACCTTTAGCTTGGGCACCAGCATCCCCTAACAGCAAAATGAATAACGAACCTTTTTAAAAAGGAATAATCGAGTAAGCGGCTTTTTTTACACAAAAAAATTATTTCCACTATGCGCCGGTGGATGCGCTCAAATAAAACACTTTAAAAAGGGAAATCAAATTTTGTTATGTTTCAGGTGTGAAGTAGTCGGAAAGAAAAGTTCTTTACGTTCCTTTAGTTCACGAGATCATAGGAGACTACAGTGTATATATAAACTTCCACATAGTTTATGAAACTTCATTTTTGTTGTTACTTTCGTTTGATAGGAATTGTAGAAAAAATTAAGCAAAACGAAGAAAAATTAATATTTAAACAGCGCAAATCAAAACGAAACGCTGGATATAAGTAGCTGCAAATTAGAAAATAAGAACACAAATTTTTACGTCGCGTCGTTTGGACGAAATTATTTGAATATATAGAAAACATAATAAATTCGACCGCCGAGCAAGGAACATTAATTTTTATTACTTTGAATCGGCATACCTTCAGTAAAATTTTGTATGCATACAATGTCGATTTAATCCTACGATAAAAAATTTTGTGCTTTTTCAAATGAAAAGCTTGGCAACACTACTGTTTAGTTTCTCGCTAGTGCGCTGCCACTTTTTCAAAACGCTTAATTTCATGAATTCGCAAATTATGCATAAACGGGGCCCTTTTTGAATCCATGAAATGAAGAATTCATGAAATGACGAATGCACGAATTCTGTCGCATAAACGTAGTAAAGGGTGGACCAAATAAGACCTACCATAGTCTGCTTAGTTTGCTTAGCAGTGTGCGTAGTCGCTCTTATTTTTCGTCTAAAAATAATAGTAAATATCAATTTTGAGTGAATAAGCTTCAGTATTTACTAAAATATCAGTTTTCGTATTTCTGAAAACTAGAAAACTACCGTTATTTGGGAGGTAGGCGTGGTTATTGTCCGATTTTGCCCATTTTCAATACCGTCCGTCCTACGCCCGAAAGAAGTGCACGTACAAAGTTTCGTTAAGATATCTCAATTGTTACTTGAGTTATCGTGTCCAAAGACGGACGGACGGACAGACAGTTACTGCTTATCGATTTCTCTTTTCATTCTGATCATTTATGTATACATTTGTCTATATCTATCTCGATTCGTTTTGCCTGTTGCATACAACCGTTATGTGAACAAAGTTATAATACCCTTGTGCACAAGTGCGCTCGGGTATAAAAACCTGACTCCATCAACACCGAAAATGGGCCGCAAACCCCTTGCTTATATTCAAAAATCCGACGGGTCCCAAAAAGGAGAAGCTGCAGAGTTAGCAGCATATCAGGAAAATAACGTAGACTTAAAACTTCGTGCTACTTCCACAGCTGCTAAAAAAGAGGCCAAGTGGATTTAGATGTTACTTTGAGAACATTTTGTGAAAATCCCACGAACGCACATAAAGTTTTTAAAAATGGATCAATGAAAAATTCCAGGATTTTTGGTGAAAAGGAAAAAAGGATAAACTTTGGGCGCCATATTGGATTCGCCATTTTAAATTTCAAAAATCTGACATCAAATTTGAAATCAGCGACTTCGAAATCCCCCATTTATATGAGTTTTTGGTGAAAAGGAATAAATTGTAGAATTTGTTCGCCATATTGGATAAGCCACTTTGAATCTCAAAAATCTTACATCGGATTGAAAATCAGTGACCTGAAGACCTGGTTACTTCTGGAGTTTTGGCCAGCAAATGATAGTCGCCAGACCATAGTGCACCGATTTGCCGAAATGTTCGTATTCCCAGGGGCGGACCCAGCAGCAACTCTTGAGGGGGGGGGGGGCAAATATTACTCCAACATATATCGTGAATAACATACTAAAATATGTAGTATGTGCTGAAGTAGACAAAAAACAAAATAAATGTTCAGAAAAGTGGAAAATTTTTGGAAATTTTCAAAAATGTTGATATATTTTAGAATTCTAAGAATATCGTGAATAACATACTAAAATATGTAGTATGTGCTGAAGTAGACAAAAAACAAAATAAATGTTCAGAAAAGTGGAAAATTTTTGGAATTTTTCAAAAATGTTGATATATTTTAAAATTCTAAGGATTTTCTAGGTTTTATACACAAGTACCATGAACATAAGAATTTTTCCATAATTTGTGATTCGATTCACATCTTTACATTTTAGAATGGATTTCAGAATTAATAAAATTCTCAAAATATTGGAAAATGTAAAAATATCTAAAATCTCAATAATTTTGTGTATTTCCAAAAATTCTCATTTTACCAAAATTTCTAGAATCACCCAGATTTCGATAGTTTTTAAAATTTTGGAAATTATCCTAAAAATAAGAAATCTCAAGAAATTTTATAATTTCATAAAATTCAAAATTTTGGAATTTTTATTATTTTCTAAACCTGCGAAAATATTCAAACTTGCTATGTAAAATAGTACAAATTCGAAAATACAACAAAAAAAGTAAAAATTTAAAATCAAGTAATTTTAAAATTTGGAAAATTCAGTGAATTTGAAGAACTGATAGGCGTTTTTCACCAGTGTGTTATAATTATATGATACAAATATAATTTTTCAGAAAAATAACGAAATTGATCAATCATTGCGCAATTATGCGGACGCAGATACGGTCAATAATTGCGCAATTCTGTAAGTGCTCACGATGTTGCAGGAACATCGCACTCACGTGTGTTCACGTAATTCTTTTTTTCTACAAAAATGTATAATATTGTGGTACTCGTTCCAAAAGGGCTATTTTTACCTTAACGATAAAAAGATAATTTTTCAATTATCTCGGCACACGCACAACACGGTTAATTGCACTGCTTTATATTTAATATAGGGATCAGGGGCCAAGCAAAGATTACCAAAAACTCATGAAACAGAACGAAGCAAGAAAAAAACTATCAGTATTTTCTTTAAGTTTTCCTAAAAATTACACTGTACAGCACTCGGCTGGGTATTGGACCAAACCAATACTTTATAATAGGTTCAGTCATAATTAAAAAACTAATTTCTCCGTTTTTCGAAGTTAGCCTCAAAAATCTAGCTATGGGCTTTCGAGGTTCGAAATGGGACCTTTGGTAAAAAATTATTTTTAATTACTATATGTAAATTACTAAAAAAAAGTAAAAACATAGTCGTGGTACGCCTTTTGCTCTTATTATAATTTTTTTTGTGTGCAAACTTATATTACAGAAGCTATAGGGGGTCAAAGGTCAGATCTTCGAAAAATTAAAAGCCTTATAGATATAAAAAATATAGATATTAAAAAAAAATTTAATTTAATTTGTGGCACCTGTAATATAGGTTTGCACAAATATAAGATATATACCGTTTAAATAAGAGCACAAGACGGACTACGCCTATATTTTTATACCCGAGCGCACTTGTGCACAAGGGTATATTAATTTTGTTCACATAACGGTTGTTTGTAACAGCCAAAACGAATCGAGATAGATATAGACAAATGTATACATAA
>NW_016159003.1:49862-86810 GCF_001687245.7 Rhagoletis zephyria
TATACATAAATGCTCAGAATGAATAGAGAAGTCGATTAAGCCATGTCTGTCTGTCCGTGCGTCTGTCCGTCCGTCCGTGTACACGATAACTCGAGCAAAAATTGAGATATCTCAACGAAATTTGGTATGTAGGTTTCCATTTATCCAAGGTAGGTTGGTNTTNAAAATGGGCGAAATCGGACTGTACCTACGCCCACTTCCCATATAACGGNAATTTTCAGAAATACGAAAACTGCGATATTTTAGTAACTACTGANGATAATTNACTCAAAATTGATACTTACAATAAGTTTTAGGCGAAAAATAAGAATATTATAAATTTTTGAAAAAAGGGCGTAGCCACGCCCACTTATGGTTACATGTATATCATGGTAACCGCTGCACCAATTTCTTCCAAATTTGGCACAGTTATTGGCCTTGGTATCAGATACGAAATACCATATACCGCCCACTTATGATCACATATATGTATCTCGGTAACCATTCTACCAATTTGTACCAAACCTGGTACGGTTATTGTGCTTGCCACATAGAAGCAAAGCGTTGAAAATTATTGAAATCGGAATAAAATTACGACCGCTTTTCATGTAACGGTACATTTCAGAAATGCTTGAAACTTCAATATTTCGAAATTTAAGGACGCTAATTTACTCAAAATTGTTACACCCCGGCTTACCATGTAGCGGTAGCTTTCGGAAAGGTGAAAATCATATATTTAATACTTGCGCCGGGTATTTAATGTTCGGCTCCGCCCGATCTTAGACTTTCTTACTTGTTACTTTTTCAATTTCCCCAATTTGCAACTTACTTTGTTTCTCTAACACCATTATTTTCATACAATTGTTTACATTTGAGTATGAGTATGATATTATCCGGAACCTTCTAGCGAATAAATAAACAGAAAAACTTATTCCGAACGTTGGGAATGAATAAAGAAACACGCCCTCTGTCTAGTTATAATGCACGGGGTGAATAGTAATTGATTTTAGATTTTTCCGTTTTAAGTAACGTACATCGTAACCAGAGTTGCCACAACGATTGGTGAAATAATTTTTTGATTAATCATAGTTCTAATGAATCAAAAAATGTGCTTTATCAGATTCTGAGGAATTATTGTTTACTCATACACATACTCTGAGTTACTTTTACTACGTTTTTGCGAATTTCGAAATAACTTCATGAATTTGGGTTAAAATTGGCTGCATAAACACAGCTTCATGAATTCATTTATACACGAAAATTAGCCATTATTTTTGCGTCTTTTCACGAACTCGTGAAATGAACTAGTCCGGCAACGCCGCGTTTCCCAAACAGCTGTTTACTAGGGTGTTGTTTTAAATTCAAAAGAATGTAGTGGCATAACCATAATTTAAAACACTGGAAAAGTTACGTGGATTTGTTCAAATATAAAGTATATTCAAATAGAAGACATTCAAATGCATTACAAGCAGTTTATATATAACATGGACCATTTCCTGGTACCAACCGCTTTAGCACATTCAAAAAAGTGGGAAAATACCACAAGTTTAGCACGGTTGCCAACTTAGTGCTTTTCGCAGTAAATTTTGTGCTTTTCTTAATTCAAAACGCGAAAATTTTTGAGTTTGGTGCTTGGTGCGTTTTGGTGCTTTTTTTTTAGTTTGAAGACACCAAAACTGTAAATCTGAAACAAAAATGGAAGTTAAATTTAGAGCACTTGGAAGTTTCCTAAGGAACTTTACAAAAATTGAAACAAAATCATCGCACAGTGACAGTCATAAGCGAGAGAGCATATATTTAAAAAACAGAATTACAACCGGTAATTAGCCATTGCCCGCTAAAACGTCCATGTTGCTGGGACCAGGGCCCTTACCAGGGATGAAAAAGTAGGTACAATTGCAGCTTTTTCCGGATTTTTCGAACCAAAGGTACATTCGGTACTCTGAGCTCAATTTAGGTGTAATAAGACGATAGCCACATAAAAACTGTGTTGCACGCAAAAGAAAAATTTAACAAAATTTTTGTAAACAAGGAACATTGTGATAATGTCATTGCGACAACAAGAAATCTTAGCAAAGTGGCCCGGTTTCTCTATTAAATTCTTTGTGAACAGTGTAAAACTCCTCAGAGCTTTCTAGCAAAGTGGTTACATTGTATGTGTGTGAATTTAAATTGTGAATGAGTTGAAAATACGGAAAAAGCAAATAATAATTAAAGGCGGAAATTTTGAGCAAAAATTTTAGCTCAAGTTGGCCTGTCCATGAAATCCCACATAAGGTTTTGCATCAAACGGCTGGTTTACATAATAGACCCAAATGCTTTATGTACGCAGCGCAATCTAGGCCAAATAAAAAGCGTCGAGCCTTGTCTTCAAGTGCCCAATTTATTATTATTTATTTAGGGACTTCTACCTAGGACCACTTCTAAAAGAGTTAGAAAGCAACTCAATGTATATATTCCAAATGACCGATTAATTTACAGTCAGGATGGTGTGTCTCTGTGTAGTTAACTGTTTCCGATTCAGAGCCAACATATTAAATGAATACATTGTGTAAACTACTGTAATTTTCTAAATACTTTTTTAAGTATGTACTTTCAGTTTATTTTTGAATAATCATGTAATTTTGAAACATGTAAACTCAAATGTTATTATTAGAAAGCCTACTGTTTATGAGCGGGTTAAATAAAATCAATAAATGAATGATACCTAAAAAAGTATACCCCTGTAATTTTTTTTGAATCAAAAAATATTTAGAGGTCGCTCAAAGCACTCAAAGTTTTCCATGCATTTTATTCGGGGAAAAAAAGTTTTCATAGAAATGGTATAGAATTCTTGAAAATCGAAATATTTTTTAATCTGACAACGTTGCTTATCTTTAGGAAACTGCCAATAATAATACCCAATTGTTTTTTTTACCATTTTTAAATACAAGCAATTTTTTGGGGGTTTTAGGGGTCCTATAAGAAATAGTTAATCACTAGAAAATGGTGAAATAAACAATTGGGTGATATTATTGAAAATCTCCAAAAGAGAAGCAAAGTTTTCCGAGCGAGAAATATTAATTCTCAAGAACTCTATATCATTTATAATAAAAATTGTTTTTTCCCCCGTATAAAATACATGGAAAACGTCTAGTGCCTTGAGCGACCCCTAAATATTTTTTAATTTCCAAATAAAACTACTTTTTTCGTATCGTTGTATAGGTGAGGAAAAAAACTTCCCAGCCAGCATAATCATCATAAACGAGCACGTAACTGGATATTTTCTCGAAGAAAACCCGGCTAAAAAGTCGGTTATGATAGCCGTTTACGATTGATTTTCGAGTACTTTTTCGCTTGAAATTGTCGAGCGCCTGCGAACAGTCCTAAACGGATCGAAAAAGCATTCGTATGCGAATATTATATATTATAAAATATTGTGGTTCAAGAAAAATTTCTAAAAGAATGAAATTATTTTCTTGTGCTGACAAATTACTACTTTTCTTTTCTTTTTTGTTTTATCGTTTAAAAGCCTTTCTCTAACTTTTCGCCGTTCGAGAATCCCTCGTAAAACATAATGTTCGTACAATGTACGTTTTCTTGCTGGCTGGGTTCTTATAGCCATTTTCTTCAAGTATATCGCAAAACTTTGAATACAACATTTTGCCTGTTTAAAGCAAAGCAAAACTCCATACAAATCAGAGGGATTCGATCTTTATTAAAATATTTCGTACTATTTTGGCCTTATAGAATTTTTTGAGCTTTTCTTGGACATAGCAAATTTCCCTTTCATTCATTCATTGAATATAAAACAAGGACCTTTACCCTATTCGAAACGATGCATTTTTAATTTCTCTAGCCTCCTCTATCAAAATATGAGTTTTCGTAAAAAGTGGACTAAGCAACTTTTCACTCTAAGCTAGCTGTATCTTTATTGATTTGTTATGAATATTAATTAAACTGTGCTGATATATTAATCACTTTCTTATTAATGCAAATAATGTAAAAATTTATTAAATTGTTACCAATTGTCTGAAAATAATAAAAAAAAAGTTAACAAAATAGTGAGCTGCTTTTTAGGTACATTTGACAGCAAAAAGGCACATTTCTATTGTCAAATTTGTTCGAATTTTAACGATTGGTACTATAAAAGAGTTAGGCGTTCCAATAGAATTTCTTTTCGGTTCGAACTACAGAGTAAGGGCCTAGGAATCGCTCTTTAGACCTTTAGCTTGGGCACCAGCATCCCCTAACAGCAAAATGAATAACGAACCTTTTTAAAAAGGAATAATCGAGTAAGCGGCTTTTTTTACACAAAAAAATTATTTCCACTATGCGCCGGTGGATGCGCTCAAATAAAACACTTTAAAAAGGGAAATCAAATTTTGTTATGTTTCAGGTGTGAAGTAGTCGGAAAGAAAAGTTCTTTACGTTCCTTTAGTTCACGAGATCATAGGAGACTACAGTGTATATATAAACTTCCAAATGTTCAGCGCTGCCACATCGGTAACATTTTGTTCCTTTATTTTCAGAAGCTGTGTTTAGTGTTAGTTTTTTTGTTCTTTTCTCTTTCTTTTTGTGATGCACTTTGTTGACAGTTTCTACACCCGCTACTCCCGCGCTTTGGTGTAGCTCTACTCCTTCTTTTTCTGCAATTTCATAGGCTTTGGCTGTATTGACGGCATCCAATAAAGTGAGATCTTTCTTTTCAAGCAATCGGCTTTGAATTCTTTGGCTTCTAAGTCCAAAAACGAATTGATTATTTCCAAAATTACACCCTGCAGCTAAACGGCGAAGTGCAACCAAAAATTCACTGCAAGATTCCTCCGATTTTTGTTTGCGAAGATGAAGTCGGTAATTCTCCAGAATTTCGTTACCTTTCGGGTTAAAGTTGTCTTCTAAAACCTGGACAATGTTTTCATATGACATGTCCTCCGGAACTATGGGTAGAACCTTGTCGCAGAGAAAATCATAGGTCGCCGTTCCCATGTAGTGTAACAATAGCTGGCGCTTCTTAGTTGAGACTGCATTGAAAATCAATAACGCCGTCTCGAATTGTTTTACCCAACGACCCCACGTTGTCTTTTTCCCGTCGAACGCACCAAAGTGGAATGCAGCCATTGAAGTCACTATATGAGGCTGCGCTTCTACTCCGGAACCTGCTTCTGCTCCAGTTCTCGATTCACGTTCATTAAGGGGCATCGCTCCTACTTAAGCTCAGATTTTTTCTTTTTTTTCACTCGTCGCCAGAATTGTGGTAACCAACCACATTAAAAGACAGTTATTCGCAGACTGATTCGTATGGTTTTAGTTCATGTTTTGTTTTGTTTGACATTTGGTCTATGACAGGCAGTCTTTAAACTTCGTGGACATTGAAAAGGTTCAATTTAGAGGGGGGCAAATATTATTCCAACATATATCGTGAATAACATACTAAAATATGTAGTATGTGCTGAAGTAGACAAAACATAAAATAAATGTTCAGAAAAGTGGAAAATTTTGGAAATTTTCAAAAATGTTGATATATTTCAGAATTCTAAAAATTTTCTAGGTTTTATACACAAGTAACATGAACATAAGAATTTTTCGACAATTTGTGATTCGATTCACATGCTTACATTTTAGAATGGACTTCAGAATTAATAAAATTCCTAAAATTTTGGAAAGTGTAAAAATATCTAAAATCTCAATAATTTTGTGTATTTCCAAATATTCTCATTTTACCAAAATTTCTAGAATCACCCAGATTTCGATAGTTTTTAAAATTTTGGAAATTATCCTAAAAATAAGAAATCTCAAGAAATTTTATAATTTCATAAAATTCAAAATTTTGGAATTTTTATTATTTTCTAAACCTGCGAAAATATTCAAACTTGCTATGTAAAATAGTACAAATTCGAAAATACAACAAAAAAAGTAAAAATTTTAAATCAAGTAATTTGAAAATTCAGTGAATTTCAAGAACTGATAAGCATTTTTCACCAGTGTGTTATAATTATATGATACAAATATAATTTTTCAGAAAAATAACGAAATTGATCAATCATTGCGCAATTATGCGGACGCAGATACGGTCAATAATTGCGCAATTCTGTAAGTGCTCACGATGTTGCAGGAACATCGCACTCACGTGTGTTCACGTAATTCTTTTTTTCTACAAAAATGTATAATATTGTGGTACTCGTTCCAAAAGGGCTATTTTTACCTTAACGATAAAAAGATAATTTTTCAATTATCTCGGCACACGCACAACGCGGTTAATTGCACTGCTTTATTTTTAATATAGGGATCAGGGGCCAAGCAAAGATTACCAAAGACTCATGAAACAGAACGAAGCAAGAAACAAAACTATCAGTATTTTCTTTAAGTTTTCCTAAAAATTACACTGTACAGCACTCGGCTGGGTATTGGACCAAACCAATACTTTATAATAGGTTCAGTCATAATTAAAAAACTAATTTCTCCGTTTTTCGAAGTTAGCCTCAAAAATCGAGCTATGGGCTTTCGAGGTTCGAAATTGGACCTTTGGTAAAAAATTATTTTCAATTACTATATGTAAATTACTAAAAAAAAAGTAAAAACATAGTCGTGGTACGCCTTTTGCTCTTATTAAAACGGTATATAAATTGTTTTGTGTGCAAACTTATATTACAGAAGGGGGTCAAAGGTCAGATCTTCGAAAAATTAAAAGCCTTATAGATATTAAAAAAAATTAAATTTAATTTGTGGCACCTGTAATAAAGGTTTGTACAAATATAAGTTATATACCGTTTAAATAAGAGCACAAGGCGGACTACGCCTATATTTTTATACCCGAGCGCACTTGTGCACAAGGGTATATTAATTTTGTTCACATAACGGTTGTTTGTAACAGCCAAAACGAATCGAGATAGATATAGACAAATGTATACATAAATGCTCAGAATGAATAGAGAAGTCGATTAAGCCATGTCTGTCTGCCCGTGCGTATGTCCGTCCGTCCGTGTACACGATAACTCGAGCAAAAATAGAGATATCTCAACGAAATTTGGTATGTAGGTTTCCCTTAATCCAAGGTAGGTTGGTATTGAAAATNGTCCGTGTACACGATAACTCGAGCAAAAATTGGGATATCTCAACGAAATTTGGTATGTAGGTTTCCATTTATCCAAGGTAGGTTGGTATTGAAAATGAGCGAAATCGGACTGTAACTGCGCCCACTTCCCATATAACGGTAATTTTCAGAAATACGAAAACTGCGATATTTTGGTAACTACTGACGATAATTAACTCAAAATTGATATTTACAATAAGTTTTAGACGAAAAATAAGAATATTATAAATTTTTGACAAAAGGGCGTAGCCACGCCCACTTATGTTTACATGTATATCTTGGTAACCGCTGCACCAATTTCTTCCAAATTTGGCACAGTTATTGGCCTTGGTATCAGATACGAAATACCATATACCGCCCACTTATGACCACATATATGTATCTCGGTAACCATTCTACCAATTTGTACCAAACCCGGTACGGTTATTGTGCTTGCCACATAGAAGAAAAGCGTTGAAAATTATTGAAATCGGAATAAAACAAGTAAAAAGGGGCTGTCTTCGGCTATGACTTCATACCTTTCATGAAAATAAAAAAGCTCTCTTTCATCTACTACTTCTTACAGAATTTTCAGCGTAAAAATATTCAATATGAAAATACTATTTATTTTTTTATAAACATCTAATAAATATTTACATCGTACATACAAATTTCCTTATGTGTTCAGTTAATTTTTATACCCGCGCGCACTTGTGCACAAGGGTATATTAACTTTGTTCACATAACGGTTGTTTGTAACAGCCAAAACGAATCGAGATAGATATAGACAAATGTATACATAAATGCTCAGAATGAATAGAGAGGTCGATTAAGCCATGTCTGTCTGTCCGTCCGTCTGTCCGTCCGTCCGTGTACACGATAACTCGAGCAAAAATTAAGGTATCTCAACGAAATTTGGTATGTAGGTTTCCATTTATCCAAGGTAGGTTGGTGTTTAAAATGGGCGAAATCGGACTGTAACCTCGACCACTTCCCATATAACGGTAATTTTCAGAAATACGAAAACTGCGATATTTTAGTAACTACTGAATATTATTCACTCAAAATTGATATTTACAAAACCTTTTAGACTAAAAATAAGAATATTATACATTTTTGGAAAATGGGCGTAGCCACGCCCACTACATGTATACATCTTGGTAACCGCAGCACCGATTTCTTCCAAACTTTGCACAATTGTTGGCCTTGGCACAGCATACCAAATGGCTGACCATTTTTAAAATTGCACGATAACCACGCCTACATCCCATATAAAGGTAATTTAGAAAAATACAAAATCTTCGATAAATCAGTAAATATTAAAGCAAATTTATTCAAAATTGATGCTTGCAACAATTCTTTACCAAGAAAAACGTTTATGATAAAATTTTGGAAAATGAGCGTGGCACCGCCCACTTATGATTACATATGTATATGTATCTCGGTAACCGTTATACCAATTTGTACCAAACTCGGTATGGTTATTGTGCTTGCCACATAAAGGCAAAATGTTGAAAATTATTGAAATCGGACTAAACTTACGGCCGCTTTTCATATAGCGGTAATTTTCAGAAATGCCTGAAACTTCAATATTTCGAAATTTAAGGACGCTAATTTACTCAAAATTGATACACCCCGGCTTACCATTTAGCGGTAGCTTTCGGAAAGGTGAAAAACATATATTTAATACTTGCGCCGGGTATTTAATGTTCGGCTCCACCCGAACTTAGACTTTCTTTCTTGTTATTTTATTCTTTATTTAATTTGTATCTACTACTTTTAAATTTCAAATACATTAAATAAAACAAAAACACTTATGATAAAGTAAATTAAGGTGTTCTACAACAAAGTGTGTAAAAACAAACGTTTGTGTTACATATGAAAATATAATAACATTAATCGCCAACACTAAAAAATATCCCGTCATGGTCGCTGAATGAGGTTTCATATGTTATCGCCCTTGTTCTGTCTGCAGAAAAACTTGCCAATAACCAATCAATCGCGGTTTGTTGCTTTGTAGTAGGAAGATGTTCCAGTAAGGAATGCAATCCTAGTTGGCTCAAGCGCGTTCCAAGAACATCATTTGACGTAATGCGACAGACATTAAAGTCTCCAACAACTATTAATTCTCCATTATTTCTATTACTCAGCTCCTTTATATCTTCTTCCAATATTCTTCTAAATGCTGTTAATAAAAAAGATGGATTTCTGTATACTACAGCGATTGCCAAGTCTGGTTTTAATATCGCCAGAAACTGATACACTTTTCCGGCTACATGATGACTTTTAATGAAACTTGTGGTAAAGCAACTTTCATGACCAGTTTTACAGTAAATTATTACTCCATTCCGTGAGCGGCTTTGTCCAGTCTCAGTTGCTCCATCGATACGCGCCACAATACTATAGCCTTCGATTTGTAATTCTTCTTCTGGACGGGTCCAAGTCTCGGCAAAACAAATAATATCCGCTGAACAAATAAGGTGGTCACTTCTAATGTCATCGATATGCTTTCTTAAACTTCTTATGTTTTGATAGTACAATAGAAGAGTGTTATCTGGGCGCTCAGTTGCAAATTTGTAGTGCGTCTCTAATTTTTTAAATGTCCGAAGTATATTCAGCTGTGCTTGGACTACTTCGTTGCCTCCAAAAGGTCTAGGTGGAATAAAATTACCTACAATAAATAGTCCTGAAGCACTTATTGCTCTACTGCATCCGACGTACAAAGCTGATCGGCTCATTACCTTCTTAGTATGAATAGCAACCAATCTATAAGTTGCTCCTTGGATTTTGTGTATTGTTATTGCGNAAGCACTTGTTGCTCTACTGCATCCGACGTACAAAGCTGATCGGCTCATTCCCTTCTTAGTATGAATAGCAACCAATCTGTAAGTTGCTCCTTGGCTTTTGTGTATTGTTATTGCCTCTGCTGGTATTATAGGGAACTGCCTTCTTTCTATCGAGACTTGTTCGTTTCTTCTATATTGGAAGGTGCGCACTACTTTTCAATTGGTGTCCAGCTCGATTCGTGGGGGTGGGGCTTTTTGGAACGTGCTATTACTCCAATTCCTGGCTCGGAAAAGTGCATCCAAAGAATTACTGGTGTCCGTTCGGGGCCTCGATGGTCAATTTGCATTAGTCGGCCCGTAGCTCCATTTACCAAACCATCTGCAGTATTAATGTTGACCGTAATCATGTATTTTGCAGAGGTTTTCAGTTGTAAACCGTAGCACATTCCTTGTGTCTCCGATATTTTAAAATTCTTAATGGCATCCAATATAACCGTTTTACTTCGCTCCGAAAGAGAGTTCGCCTTCACACTGTCTTTCGCTGTAGAGATAAACTCTTCTGTGGCGATTTTAGCCAATCTTGCAGTATTACATAGAGATACATCCGCGTTGGAATAAAAAAGATGAATACAGTCGTTGGGTATCTCGTTAAAATTGGTTTCTCTTGCTTTAATGAGCTCGATATCATCAGATGTCATATTTCCTTCGGACATGTTGTTGAGAGCAACGGCAAATGCCTGATCTTCTCTTTGGCGCATTATTTCGGTGAGTTCGAAGAAACGGAACAAATCCCAAAGTGGTGTGCCAGTAATTGCGCTATATGGATCCAATTGGTTTGGGGAGAAAATCCATCTATCTCCTACTGGCGAGAGTTGCTTTAAGTCGCCAAAAACAATTAATGGTATACCTCCAAAATACTCGCTAGAGCGAAATATTTGTTTTAAACGGGCATCTAAATATCCAAATATTTTGGCACCGACCATTGAAATTTCGTCCACTATTATTAACTGAAGGTCTATTAGGTTTGAATAGATAGAATTAACACTATCATTGCTGAGAGGTCGTAATTCAGTTGAGGATTGGTTTATCGGTAAGGAAAAAATCGAGTGCAGAGTAACGCCTCCAATTCCAAATGCAGCTTTTCCTANATCGGTAAGGAAAAAATCGAGTGCAAAGTAACGCCTCCAATCCCAAATGCAGCTTTTCCTGTAGGAGCACACAATAAGACTTTAATTGTCTCGGGATTACTGCCGGATAAGCTGTTTGCTCGTGTTGTCAGTGACTGGTATAAAGCGGAAATTAATCGGCTTTTTCCTACTCCAGCTCCGCCTCCGACGTATTCATAAAAGTGTCTCTTCAGCTTCATGTTATGGTGAACATGACAAAAATATTCCCGCTGTTTTCTGTTCAAGGAGCGCACTATTGAGAGCAGCTCGTTTTCTTGAATAAGTATAGGTAGTCTTAGGAGCCTGACCTCCTCCAAGTTTGAGTCCTGTGGCTCATCGCTTTGAAATACGTCGACATCATTGCCGATTTCTGGAATAGCTAGTGCTCTAAACTCTTCATCCAAGAAAGGGGTAACATCAACCTGAACATCTTCCTCTGCTGTTTGCTGATTTAAGTTCTCTAAAATACTTTCGAGCTCACGGTCTGAGAACTTGTCGTATTTCTGCTTGTTCTCGTCAATAATTGATTTGTTGTCATTACAAACTCGTTCTATGTCAGCATCGATTTAATCAGCTGCTTCGCTACGCCAGGGATAAAATAGCATAGCCATTTCCCGAAAGTAGTCTGATCGAGAAAATTCAACTCTAAAACGTCTCCACCTTAATATAAGGGGGCGCTTTCTCTTCCAGATGAAACCGCTCCTATCATTTAATTGAATCCGGAGCTCGTTTGCTTCAGAATTTTCATCAACTGGTTCGACTTCTTCATTGTCCTCGTTTTCAAGTGTCGACCCTGTTCTTGTTTTTGAAAATCGGTACAATGCAGCAAAATCAGCAAGACAGAGTTGCCCTAGCCGACTTGGCCTTTGAACATAATGATCCAGCAAGTTCGGTACATAAATATCAATTGAATCTGCAGAAAGCCTTTTTAGATCACTTTTCGGCTTCACCATTCTGACTCTTTTGTCTGGGTGTGACGTATTAATAAAAATTTCTCCTTCGCTGGCTTCTGAAAGATGGATACCCAAAATATTATAGGATGCTTCTTGGGCGGACACCTCCGATCCGTTAATAAATTTATTGCCTATGTGTTGTAATTTTTGCCTAATTGTGAAATTTCCGTCATTTATTTCATCCATGGCCTGTCTTAACAGCTGAGATACCCCTATATTAGATTTGTTGATATAATTTATTATGTAGCTGCAGCATGCATAGGCGTCAAGTATGAACTGAATGTCCATATTTGCTCTATGCAAACGCAAAATGTCGCTGTTATATGCGTTAAGCAGTCTANGACACCTCCGATCCGTTAACAAATTTATTGCCTATGTGTTGTAATTTTTGCTTAATTGTGAAATTTCCGTCATTTATTTCATCCATGGCTTGTCTTAACAGCTGAGATACCCCTCTATTAGATTTGTTGATATAATTTATTATGTAGCTGCAGCATGCATAGGCGTCAAGTATGAACTGAATGTCCATATTTGCTCTATGCAAACGCAAAATGTCGCTGTTATATTTAAGGTTTTTTAAACTGGAACGCAGCGCTAATTTGTAATTCTCATAAGTTGTGGAAATAGCTGCATGCATTAAGAATTCCTCAAAGTTGTTGAAGTTCTCTGCTTCCATATTATCATTCTGTTGGCTTAAAATATTTTTAATTTTTTGCAACAGAGCCAGGTATTGTTCGCTTACTTCGTTTTCGTCCAGAGGTAATAATACCTCAGTTCGGGGCATTGGTGGGTAAGGCATGTTGAAACGACAGACTTGCTGACCTCTTATATCTCTCAAGCAAGCCCGACCATGACTATGTCTTTGGTAGTCAATAAATTGCTGCACCTCTGGATTGCTTCCATCTGTTGTTATAAATTGGTCGACAAATTCCACAATGGGGTCAATATTTATAACACCTTCTGTCTCCAGAGTAGGTGCGTTACTTATCCAGTACATTCCATGACAGTGAGGACTACCTCTGTGTTGGAACTCAATCCTCCAGTAATAATGAATGAGCACATGTGGCTCAAATATTTTATNGTCAATATTTATAACACCTTCTGTCTCCAGAGTAGGTGCGTTACTTATCCAGTACATTCCATGACAGTGAGGACTACCTCTGTGTTGGAACTCAATCCTCCAGTAATAATGAATAAGCACATGTGGCTCAAATATTTTATCTTTGAGTAGCTTAACCATTTGTCGGAAACGATAATCGAAGTACCGTGAACAGGTTACAGGATCTGTCCTTATAAGCCTAGCCTTCTCTGAATTTGATAGTTGTGCTGCCTCAGTTTCGGAAATATTCATTTTGTCCACAAGTTTTGTTAGAATAACCAACAATTCAGTCCATTTTGTCTCTGCAGCCGACAGGGTGATAAATAACGATGGCAACCCAAATTGACGAATCATCGCTAAAACCTTCTTTTTCTCTGCCTCCCAGTGAGCAGGGGATGATCTGAGACCCTTTAGGATATGGTATCCCTCGTCATGTTGGACTAAGTTGCTAATAAAATTCGTATCGACCATATTTGCTGCGGTGATGTTGGAGGCTCCAGATTTTTTCCGCAAACAAATAGAAATTGCATCTTTAATGCGCTGCAACTAATAATATTTATATTTCCAGAGCAAATTATCAACATGTGCACATCGTTGGTCATATCTGCGAACTTCTGACCTCACTATTTTGCTGTAGTTAAGCGTCGTTCGCCTTTTTTTGCCACAAAAAATTGTTGGAAAAGACAATTCCTCTGCATCGTCATCTCTTGTTATATCGATAGGAATTCGGCCCTCTCCAGGGGCTATTGCTACTCGCTCTAATGGAAGGTTTTCGATGAGCTCGTTATCCAAAAGTGTTTCCTGACCACCTGGATTTATCTCATATTCTCTGATTAGCTCAATTCCAACATTTACCTCATGGCGTGTCTGCAAATCCCTGACGATATGCTCTTCTGCCGGATCGGCGATAAAAAGCACTGATTCATGGTTCCGAACGTCTGCCAACCATCCTCCAGATGCCTGAATATTGTGCAAGCGGTATAGTTCCGTTGTCATAAGGCACTGTAATGCTGCTATTACTTTCGATGGCCTTATAGTTTCCGTTATAAAACTATGATTATACTCCAAGCGACGTTTCAGAAGAACTTGGACAACGTGAGTGTCTTCAAATCTGCGAGGAAGAGCGGTCACTGTCTCGACCACTGATATAGGCACATTTACAACTGCTCCTCTAATAGCACATTGGCGTTCGTATCCAAGAGATATAATTCTCATGAATGGAATCCTTGGAGATATGAGGCGTTCTTCCAGGCATGTTAAATTTTTCAAGGCATCTGGTATGTCTACAAACTGCAGTCCATTCGCAAGACATATATTTGGAATTTTCCCTCACATTGTTTGACGGTTACATGTCAGACAAAATGTGAGCTTTTCCGATAAGCTCGGAAATTCATTTTCCAAGTAAAATATTGTGTTGACGTCGAGACCTGGGTGCTTTGTTGCGATGTTACACTTTTTCAATTTTTTGGTTTGGTGGGGAAACCAAGTTCCNCCGCCGTTTAGCGAAATACGAGTAGCATTGTCTGGTGTGAAAGGAAAGCATCTATAGCTACTAGTCGCGGAGGTTACCTAAATGAATCACCGTCATAATGGACGATACGTCCTTAACAACTGTTAGATAAAGTGTGTTATTGAGAGTATGGAAATGTCTCCCCTGATCTCTTGTCTTGAACAATGGTTGTCAACCTTTTTTCTCGCGTACCACATATGTGTGCACATATGTATGTATGAACAAAGTGAACCAAACAGGTAGCAGTGCATTTACCAGCTGTAATTACTATTCTTTCCTTACAGATTTTGGAAATAACAAAGACCTATCACGCCTTCGGTCTGCGGAAAAACAGTTGTTTGTAATTCAATGAGTTTTCAACAAAAAAAGAACCGGGTTAAATGACAAAGTGTTTAAGGGTTTTGTTCCGTTTTTTGAGAAATGTTATTGTTTTGAATTTAACCATTCTAAGCTACTTATTCGTAACAGGGAATCACACATGTGTGCGTTCCGCAGTTTCAGTACCTGGCCTCTAGATTTCCTTTTACTTCTGTATACGCGAAAAGAAATACTTTTAGCACATTTATCGGACTCTAAATAATAGAAGAAATCAATGAAGCTGTAACTGTCTGTCCATCCGTCAGCCCGTTCGTCTTTGCCCACTATAAATATAGTAATAATTGAGATATCTTAACGAAATTGGTACGTGTATTTCTTTTGAGCTAAGGATGGGTAGTATTGAAAATGAGCAAAATTAGACAATAACCACGCTTACATCCCATGTAATGGTAGTTTGGAAAAATACATAAACCGTGTAGGCCCGNCGAAATTGGTACGTGTATTTATTTTGAGCTAAGGACCGGTAGTATTGAAAATGAGCAAAATTAGACAATAACCACGCTTACATCCCATGTAATGGTAGTTTGGAAAAATACATAAACCGTGTAGGCCCGGCCACTTATGATTACATGTGCATATTTCGGTAACCGCTTCACTAATTTCTATAAAATTTGGCAAAGATGTTGGTCTTAGTAAAACATTTTCAATAATTATTTAGCAAGAAATACGTTTAGAAAAAATTTTGGAAAATGGGCACGATACCGCCCACTTGTGACCTCATATGTGTATCTAGGTGACTGTTCAATCCATTTGTATCAAACTCGGTATAATTAATGTACTTGACACAAAAAAGAAAGACGTTGAAAATGCTTGAAATCGGACAAAAATTACGCCCACTTTTTGTATAAAACGGTATATTTCAGAAGTATGGAAACTACGATATTTCGAAATCTAAATACGCTTATTAACTCAAAATTAATTCTAACAATAATCTCTCAAAAAGAAATAAGATTATTATGGAATTTGGAAAATGGTCGTGGTGCCACCCACTTATGACTGTATACATAAGTATATTTCATTATACTATAGATGATGTTTGAAACAAGGGTAAAACCATAACGGTGGTTTTCGGTATTTAATGTTCGACTTCGCCCGAGCCTAGACTTCTTGAATTGATTGTCATAACTTAGACAAGGTACAAAATAATAGGTCCTTAACCATCTTAAATGGAGGAGTTAAGTAAAAAAACGTATACCTGTAGCTCACAATATTTCACTGTTTTAGCCGTCTAAATGAAGGGGTTTTTAAGAAAAAACTCAAATCCGAACAATTATAGCTATGGGTTACATACCTCATGGAGCACCGAATTGGCTGATTTCCTCAGTGGACTTTATATGGTTGATAAGTAAATAGCTCAGAAGGTGTCCCGGTTTTTGCTGTTAAAATGAAGGAGTTTTATTTGAAAACCTCATATCTCAACAATCTTGTATGGAGCCAATAGGTTAAGGGACCCGATCTTTGTAATTTTCATTTCTCTTGTTAATTAATGAAAATAGTGCCAAATTTCATGTTCCTATCTGCATAAATTGAGGAGTTTTAACAAACAATTTCATATCTGAACAATCAGTTGTATGGGAGCTGTATGTTATAGTGACCCGATCTTTGTCATTTTCCCTGTAAGTATTCTGTTTATAATGAGTAGTAATAGTACGCAATATCATGTTCCTAAGTGCATAAATGGAGGAGTTATAACGAAAAATCCCATATCTGAACAATCAGTTGTATGGAGGATATAGGTTATAGCGACCCGATCTTCGCCATTTTTACTGTAAGTAATATCTTGATAATTAGTGACAGCAGTGCAAAATTTCAAGTTCCTAGCTACATAAATAGAGGAGTTATAACGAAAAATCGTATATCTGAACAATCAGTTGTATGGGAGATTTAGGTTATAGTGACCCGATCTTTGTAATTTTCAGTGTAAGTCTTTTGATGATAATGGGTGGAAGTATTGCAAAATTTCATGTTCCTAGCTGCATAAATGGAGAAGTTATAACGAAAAATCCCATATCTGAACAATCAGTTGTATGGGAGCTATATGTTATAGTGGTCCGATTCTTCCGGTTCCGACAAATGATTAATACATTATAAAAATACACCCACCTACCAAATTTCATCCGGATATCGCGAAAACTGAGAGACTAGATTGCATACAATCAGACGGACAGACAGACAGACGGACATGGCTAAATCGACTCAGCTCGACGTTGTGATCATTTAAGTATACATTTTAATGTGTCTATCTCTTCTTATTCTGGTACTTACAAACATCGGACCAAAGTTATAATACCATTCATGCTCATTTAAGGTATAATTACGGCCGCTTTTCATATAACGGTAAATTTCAGAAATGCTTGAAACTTCAATATTTCGAAATTTAAGGACGCTAATTTACTCAAAATTGAAACACCCCGGCTTACCATGTAGCGGTAGCTTTCGGAAAGGTGAAAATCATATATTTAATACTTGCGCCGGGTATTTAATGTTCGGCTCCGCCCGATCTTAGACTTTCTTACTTGTTACTTTTTCAATTTCCCCAATTTCCCCTCCCCCCTGTATCCACCACTTGTAGAGAACTTCCTGTGAGACTTCTTTCTGGGCGTGTTTCTTTATTCATTCCGGATCCAGAATGGAATAGTCGTACTATTAATATTTAATCTAATTTGCTAAAGGTTGTTTCGTAAAACAATTTGCAACTTACTTTGTTTCTCTAACGCCATTATTTTCATACAATTTTTTACATTTGTACATATGCACATAATAGCTGTTCAGCTGAATATTCTTTGAATATTATGAGTATGAGTATGATATTATCCGGAACGTTCTAGCGAATAAATAAACAGAAAAACTTATTCCGAACGTTGGGAATGAATAAAGAAACACGCCCTCTGTCTAGTTATAATGCACGGGGTGAATAGTAATTGATTTTAGATTTTTCCGTTTTAAGTAACGTACATCGTAACCAGAGTTGCTACAACGATTGGTCAAATAATGTTTTGATTAATCATAGTTCTGATGAATCAAAAAATGTGCTTTATCAGACTCTGAGGAATTATTGTTTACTCATACACATACTCTGAGTTACTTTTACTACGTTTTTGCGTATTTCGAAATAATTTCATGAATTTGGGTTAAAATTGGCTGCATAAACACAGCTTCATGAATTCAATTATACACGAAAATTAGCCATTATTTTTGCGTCATTTCACGCACTCGTTAAATAAACTAGTCCGGCAACGCCGCGTTTCACAAGCAGCTGTTTACTAGGGTGTTGTTTTAAATTCAAAAGAATGTAGTGGCATAACCATAATTTAAAACACTGGAAAAGTTACGTGGATTTGTTCAAATATAAAGTATATTCAAATAGAAGACATTCAAATGCATTACAAGCAGTTTATATATAACATGGACCATTTCCTGGTACCAACCGCTTTAGCACATTCAAAAAAGTGGGAAAATACCACAAGTTTAGCACGGTTGCCAACTTAGTGCTTTTCGCAGTAAATTTTGTGCTTTTCTTAATTCAAAACGCGAAAATTTTTGAGTTTGGTGCTTGGTGCGTTTTGGTGCTTTTTTTTTAGTTTGAAGACACCAAAACTGTAAATCTGAAACAAAAAT
This sequence comes from Rhagoletis zephyria, assembly GCF_001687245.7. Classification (NCBI taxonomy): domain Eukaryota; kingdom Metazoa; phylum Arthropoda; class Insecta; order Diptera; family Tephritidae; genus Rhagoletis; species Rhagoletis zephyria. The sequence continues at coordinate 68,403 of NW_016159003.1, forward strand.
GGAAGTTAAATTTAGAGCACTTGGAAGTTTCCTAAGGAACTTTACAAAAATTGAAACAAAATCATCGCACAGTGACAGTCATAAGCGAGAGAGCATATATTTAAAAAACAGAATTACAACCGGTAATTAGCCATTGCCCGCTAAAACGTCCATGTTGCTGGGACCAGGGCCCTTACCAGGGATGAAAAAGTAGGTACAATTGCAGCTTTTTCCGGATTTTTCGAACCAAAGGTACATTCGGTACTCTGAGCTCAATTTAGGTGTAATAAGACGATAGCCACATAAAAACTGTGTTGCACGCAAAAGAAAAATTTAACAAAATTTTTGTAAACAAGGAACATTGTGATAATGTCATTGCGACAACAAGAAATCTTAGCAAAGTGGCCCGGTTTCTCTATTAAATTCTTTGTGAACAGTGTAAAACTCCTCAGAGCTTTCTAGCAAAGTGGTTACATTGTATGTGTGTGAATTTAAATTGTGAATGAGTTGAAAATACGGAAAAAGCAAATAATAATTAAAGGCGGAAATTTTGAGCAAAAATTTTAGCTCAAGTTGGCCTGTCCATGAAATCCCACATAAGGTTTTGCATCAAACGGCTGGTTTACATAATAGACCCAAATGCTTTATGTACGCAGCGCAATCTAGGCCAAATAAAAAGCGTCGAGCCTTGTCTTCAAGTGCCCAATTTATTATTATTTATTTAGGGACTTCTACCTAGGACCACTTCTAAAAGAGTTAGAAAGCAACTCAATGTATATATTCCAAATGACCGATTAATTTACAGTCAGGATGGTGTGTCTCTGTGTAGTTAACTGTTTCCGATTCAGAGCCAACATATTAAATGAATACATTGTGTAAACTACTGTAATTTTCTAAATACTTTTTTAAGTATGTACTTTCAGTTTATTTTTGAATAATCATGTAATTTTGAAACATGTAAACTCAAATGTTATTATTAGAAAGCCTACTGTTTATGAGCGGGTTAAATAAAATCAATAAATGAATGATACCTAAAAAAGTATACCCCTGTAATTTTTTTTGAATCAAAAAATATTTAGAGGTCGCTCAAAGCACTCAAAGTTTTCCATGCATTTTATTCGGGGAAAAAAAGTTTTCATAGAAATGGTATAGAATTCTTGAAAATCGAAATATTTTTTAATCTGACAACGTTGCTTATCTTTAGGAAACTGCCAATAATAATACCCAATTGTTTTTTTTACCATTTTTAAATACAAGCAATTTTTTGAGGGTTTTAGGGGTCCTATAAGAAATAGTTAATCACAGAAAATGGTGAAATAAACAATTGGGTGATATTATTGAAAATCTCCAAAAGAGAAGCAAAGTTTTCCGAGCGAGAAATATTAATTCTCAAGAATTCTATATCATTTATAATAAAAATTGTTTTTTCCCCCGTATAAAATACATGGAAAACGTCTAGTGCCTTGAGCGACCCCTAAATATTTTTTAATTTCCAAATAAAACTACTTTTTTCGTATCGTTGTATAGGTGAGGAAAAAAACTTCCCAGCCAGCATAATCATCATAAACGAGCACGTAACTGGATATTTTCTCGAAGAAAACCCGGCTAAAAAGTCGGTTATGATAGCCGTTTACGATTGATTTTCGAGTACTTTTTCGCTTGAAATTGTCGAGCGCCTGCGAACAGTCCTAAACGGATCGAAAAAGCATTCGTATGCGAATATTATATATTATAAAATATTGTGGTTCAAGAAAAATTTCTAAAAGAATGAAATTATTTTCTTGTGCTGACAAATTACTACTTTTCTTTTCTTTTTTGTTTTATCGTTTAAAAGCCTTTCTCTAACTTTTCGCCGTTCGAGAATCCCTCGTAAAACATAATGTTCGTACAATGTACGTTTTCTTGCTGGCTGGGTTCTTATAGCCATTTTCTTCAAGTATATCGCAAAACTTTGAATACAACATTTTGCCTGTTTAAAGCAAAGCAAAACTCCATACAAATCAGAGGGATTCGATCTTTATTAAAATATTTCGTACTATTTTGGCCTTATAGAATTTTTTGAGCTTTTCTTGGACATAGCAAATTTCCCTTTCATTCATTCATTGAATATAAAACAAGGACCTTTACCCTATTCGAAACGATGCATTTTTAATTTCTCTAGCCTCCTCTATCAAAATATGAGTTTTCGTAAAAAGTGGACTAAGCAACTTTTCACTCTAAGCTAGCTGTATCTTTATTGATTTGTTATGAATATTAATTAAACTGTGCTGATATATTAATCACTTTCTTATTAATGCAAATAATGTAAAAATTTATTAAATTGTTACCAATTGTCTGAAAATAATAAAAAAAAAGTTAACAAAATAGTGAGCTGCTTTTTAGGTACATTTGACAGCAAAAAGGCACATTTCTATTGTCAAATTTGTTCGAATTTTAACGATTGGTACTATAAAAGAGTTAGGCGTTCCAATAGAATTTCTTTTCGGTTCGAACTACAGAGTAAGGGCCTAGGAATCGCTCTTTAGACCTTTAGCTTGGGCACCAGCATCCCCTAACAGCAAAATGAATAACGAACCTTTTTAAAAAGGAATAATCGAGTAAGCGGCTTTTTTTACACAAAAAAATTATTTCCACTATGCGCCGGTGGATGCGCTCAAATAAAACACTTTAAAAAGGGAAATCAAATTTTGTTATGTTTCAGGTGTGAAGTAGTCGGAAAGAAAAGTTCTTTACGTTCCTTTAGTTCACGAGATCATAGGAGACTACAGTGTATATATAAACTTCCACATAGTTTATGAAACTTCATTTTTGTTGTTACTTTCGTTTGATAGGAATTGTAGAAAAAATTAAGCAAAACGAAGAAAAATTAATATTTAAACAGCGCAAATCAAAACGAAACGCTGGATATAAGTAGCTGCAAATTAGAAAATAAGAACAAAAATTTTTACGTCGCGTCGTTTGGGTGAAAATATTTGAATTTATAGAAAACATAACAAATTCGACCGCCGAGCAAGGAACACTAATTTTTATTACTTTACACTACTGTTTAGTTTCTCGCTAGTGCGCTGCCACTTTTTCAAAACGCTTAATTTCATGAATTCGCAAATTATGCATAAACGGGGCCCTTTTTGAATCCATGAAATGAAGAATTCATGAAATGACGAATTCACGAATTCTGTCGCATAAACGTAGTAAAGGGGGGGCCAAATAAGACCTACCATAGTCTGCTTAGTTTGCTTAACAGTGTGCGTAGTCGCTCCATCTTGTTGCTGCTCTGCCGTTGGCTGCAAAAAGTTGTTAATCAAATTTTTTTAAGATGAGCATTTATTGACCTAAGGTTGTTTTACATTTTCCGCAATTTTAATAAAAACAACGAATTTTATAAGTTTAAGTGCTGAAAAAAGAACTTTTAAAACCGAAATAGGGTGCTATATTTCGAGTTCCTTGTAACACTTATTTGTATGCACATACTTATATAAACAATGAACTAAAAGTACTTTACAAACTGTTAAAATCTGCGATTTCAAATATTTGAATTGACTATAAAAACTCGGGGTTCGAAAACTTTTTTCGCAAAATTTGTCTGAAAAGTTTTACTTCCTTTCTCCTTAAATATAAAATTAGTAAGGTAAAAATTAAATCCACGCGTTCTAGGCCCCAACACAATGAAAACGACGAGCTACGGACCACAACTGTCAAATTATTTTTACACGTATTCTTATGTATATAATTATTTTGGCTACGCTACAGGGCTACGCGACGACTGTGTTTGTGGTTAGATTAGATAGTATATTTCTATGTTTTCAGCGACAGAGAAGGTTCTTCCTCTTCTTTTATGTCAAACTCATACAAATTCATAATGCCGCTGCCGCGTAAAAAAAAAAAGCATGTCGCCATCGACAAAGCGTTTAGATAATGAATATAACAAATTGGAAGCTGTGGCCCGTAGCTCGTCGTTTTCAATGTGTTCAGCACTTTCAGGAAAACGATTTTCTTCTACACAAATGTATGAAATTCCACGGAATTTCGAAATTTGTAATTTTATCTCCGATTAAGATTTGGCTTTCCTTTTCTATTGTGGCCGCTTGCAAGAGAATACACCGCCTGAGCTTATTGGAGCGAGTTACTGCCCGGTATTATTTGTGTGCTCCCGCGCACGTTCTAGAAACTAAACGACTTACTTGCCCATTTACCATTTGCTTACGCGCCATTTGTATTAAGAATGGAACTTTTCTAAATATTAATCGAAATAGAATAACATGAAGGTATCGAAAATAGCCTGAGATCGCCAAAGCCAAATAAATTTTAGTCAACACTTTTACAGTAAACTTACAGATTTGTAATTTTAATATATTACCAAACATAACTAGAACATTTTGGAGATAAAAAAGCCTGATTCCCAAGACTTCTCTCTAGGTGAGACAAAATAAAAATTTGCAGGGCAAATCGCCTTTGCACGGTTATTTTTATGCAAATTGTGTATAACTACCTGATTTTTGGTGTGATTATGCTTCTTAGGATGTGTACTGTCTCTTGACCTCACCAAGTTTTTCCGGTCAGCCGCTTTCTTCCAACGCTAACTTGCGCGGACGGGGCTTTAGGAGTCCCGCTAACTTCCCAGCGATTGAATGTGTGAACCAGTTTGCTTATATCCGCCAAAACACCCGCAATAACCGCATATTATTTATATATTTATAAATACATATATTATTATAGAGCCTCCCACTTCAGCTTGTTCTGCACCTGGCTGCCGAACTGTGGATACCTAGACTTCCCACAACAATGCTGGCTACCGCCTTCTACTTGCACAGCTCAATACTTGCCACCTTACAAGTTGTGTTTCTGATCGCCTTTTGTTGCCTTCTCTTTTTCTATTTTTTTTACAGTCAACACGCGTAGTGTCTCAAAAACTGTCGCCGTTATATAAAACCTTGGCGCTGTACTTATTGAGATGGACAAAAACTTCCTCACTTTTGTGTTGTGGCCGATTAAGCTGGATAAAATTACAAGCTATCTCACCATCGTCTCCATCGAAAAGAATTCGATCAGCCGGATAGGTCTACTTTGTTGCGGTTGCTCAGAGCCCTTTAAAACGCATACAGGTAACCACCACCTTCGTGCAGAGTACACGCTGCGCTCGCAACTTGCTGTAATATCATTCGGTGTATGTACACCCATCAATCATTATCAATCGTAACTAAAGAAAAAAATTTGCTAATTTATACTTAAAAAAAAAAACACAACCAAATCAGAAAAAAAAACGACCAAACAACCCAATTCCAAAAAAATATAAGAAAACCAACCAAGTTTGGTGGAAACAACTATCAGTCGCAACCGTGTTTTCAATGCGAGCAAGGTACAATTGAGAAGGCGATGAAAATTGTAGGTCATTCCGGCACTCATTAGAAATAGCAGTACTTAAAGTGCAGCAGAAAATATTTGGTCTTCCGGAACAATCGTGTAAAACACATTGGAATTCTACTACTATTGGATCAACTGAACTAGTTTTCATATAGTCAACATTTAGATGTGTTGATCTTTTTTATAAATTAAGTTTCCTATATAGTCAGTTTAAAACTAACCGAAGAAGAATGTGGATAAATTTTTAGCCTGGCCGCAATGTTGGAACCGTCTGATATCACAACTTCAGTGATGTCATCACAAACTAAAGTCACACTGTCGATGGTGCGTCCTCTAATACATCGGCTTAAAGACAATTTTTTGCGAGAGAGTGGAGGTGATACCATCTTAATGACAGAATTTGAAAAAGTGTTAAAAAAAGGGCTACCGGTTTTTACACCAACTTCTGCAATTGATTAAGAGCCGAGCTGCGCATTAATTGCTCAATTTTTAGGTAATACGGGTACATATTAATACAAAATTTTATTCCAACTTGTATACGTACATTTGTAATATGCATACATATTAGGGTGCCCATTGAAAATGTTTTTTTTTTTGGAAATTTCAAGATGAATATTGTCTTATCTTTTTATAGATTTTTTAGGTCAGAAAATACGATTTTGTAGACTTATGAGGTTTTGAATGACTATTTTTGGTTCGATTTCAAAGATCGAATATGATCTGAGAAGAGAATATATAGGCCGTTAAAACGGTATAAAATAGTTTATTGTCGGACTTGACTTGTTGGGATTTTTTATCGGGTAAAAAAACCTCACATTTCTCTTAATTTTTTAAATTTTGACCATCGATAATTTCCACAATTTCAAAATATGTAGCATTTTCTAGAATTGCATTTATTTTCAAACAAACTGATATCTCATTTATTAAAATCGCATAAAAATGGTCGAAGTTAGGCAACTTTTCTTAAATACGGCCTTGAATTTATATTTTTTTTGTACCGGACTTTCAGATTTTTTGAGCAGTGTGGCTAAGGAATTCAGCAATATTTATTCAAAATTGATATATACAATCGGTCTTTAGCAAAAAAGTGGGTTTTAAACAAATTTTAGGAAAATGGGGGTAGCACTGGCCACTTATATGATATATGCGAATCTCAAAAACTACTTGACCGATCTCGACCAAATTTGGAATACACATTGCGCTTAGTCTCCTTAAGCACTATCCGTAGAAAAAACTTTTAAATATTTTTATGCAGTTTTTTAAACTCAAACTGTTTTTTACAATTAAGGTGATTTTTTTCTAAAAGATACTTTAATAAACTATTTTTATTCCTAAAAAAATTAATTTTTGGAGGTGTTTTCGAATCGTGTTATTTTTGAAAGCAGACCAAACCTACTCCCCCTAAAATATAGCTAGCTTTGAGTTTTTTGATATTACCGCTACGTTGGTGAGCCCATGGTTTTTGTCCGATTTCAAAAATAACACGATTTGAAAATACCTCCAAAAATTAAGTTTATTTTATGAATAAAAATAGTTTATTAAAGTATCTTTTAGAAAAAAATCACCTCCGATAAAAAAATAGTTTGACTTTAAAAAATTTCATAAATATTTAAACGTTTTTTTTCTACGGAATCATAATAATGAGATTTGCTGTTTTAAACTTTTTTGAAAGATTGGTTTAAGTAAATCGTGGATGATAACTCAGCGAAAACTATACCGATTAGGTATCATTAGAAAGGTACTTACTCACTCTTTATATTTATTTTCAAATAAACTCATTTAAGAGAAAGGTATTTTGGCGCAAGTCTTAAAATGTAATAGATTTTATAATTCCAATTGAAAAACAATACCATTTTTTCTGTATGGGAAGTAATGCAGTCTAATGTACATAAATGCATACATAAGTGTATGCAAGTGATAGCTCTATCAGTAATTTATAATGTTTAATTCAATGGGTAAACCTTCACTAGACATTTCATATTTAATAGATGGCAACATTTTGTATGAAAATTGCATCAGCCAAAATTTCTTAAGCTATGAGCTTGACCCTGAATCATGAATTTCAACTTAAACTTTTTAAATGCTGTAAACATTACAAAGGGAAACTGTTTCGAAAGTAGTGAGGGGCAGTATCGGCCCTGGCCGTAGATTCTCCATCTTCAAAATAATCGACAACACCCAATTCTCAACTGTATCAACACTACAAATAATTTATTATTTGTTCTCAAAATCGATTCATAGAGTACCCAGTAAGAAATTTAGCGAACATATTGGTTGAACTCTGTCTATATATCGAGTTGTATTTGCGACTACATATGTCGTAAGCGACAATTTACACGGTGTTACAAAAGAACACGAAATGGGTACATACATCCGAAACCAAACTTAGTGTAGGATGTAGGTAAGGTCGAGTAGATACAACATGAAAATAGGTTCCGTATGTTTCCTGAGCACTACATTTTTGTATTAAGTATTTACAAAAAAAACTGTTATGTTCGTACTTGATGCACTTATCTATTAATAGCTTGACTATTTGTCATCCGATTTTGAAAATCAAACATGTTTTGAAAAGGAGATTTGCAGACCTTTAAAATATATATATATTTCTAGACTTCGTTTGTTGGGACTTTTCATAGATTAAAATTTTAAAAACCCCTACTTTTTCAAAATTTTTCAACTTTGACTATCGCAAATTTCAAAAATGTTTATGAAAGTTGCAAAATACGTAGCATTTCTCTAAAAGTACATTTATTTTAAAATGAATTGATATTAATGATTTAATGCAATTGCATACAAATTATCGAAATAAAGCAATTTATGAAGAAATACGGCCTTGAATTTAGTACCGAACTTTCGGATTCTTTTAGCAGTGTGGCAAAGGAATTCATTAATATTTACTAAAAATTGATATACGTATGTAAGTTAAAGATTTGTTTTATTTGTCAGATGACCAATTTGAATGAGCTTTAGTTCAATACTGACTTATTACAAAAATTTACCTACTGGCTAACTTAATTGCTTAGCCTAATTAATTGCACCGGCCTGTTGTTGTGTCAGGGAATTTGCGAACTTAGGCGTGTTGGTTTGGCTTCCGCTCCCACAAAAATACGTTTTTCTGCTGACTGCGCGTCTGGATTTTGTTGGGAATTATGGTGCAATAGGAGTTGCACTTCCGCTGTGCTAAACTTGTTATTGCTGATTGCTAATTAATAAGTTTAGCGAATGTTAACATTTGTCATGTTAACACTTCCCCTCTTAAAAACGATCGTTGTCAGAAATATGGCAAGTTGTTAAAATTTATGTAAGTTTGCTGATGTTAGAAAAATCTTTGACTTTATTTAAGTTTACATTTGCTTGAGGCGTCTGATTAGCATTCAGATTTGAAGATATTATCTTATTTTGGTGTTTTCTCCAAAATTTCCAAAAAATTGTGACTACAATGGTAGTTGCAACTGCTCCAAGAGAAAGTGAGCTATTGAATATTGTTGCTGTCTTGAGAAGATCTATTCTCCGTATATTGTTTATGTGAAATTCTTTTAAAACTTCTAGAGAAAGTAATTCAATACGAGTTTTTTCGATTGGTGCAGGTTGCAAGACTGCTGGGACAGCGGGCGGTGGGATCAGATCAAATACTACGTTAATGCGTAGGCTAATTAGCTAATTATTAATTATAATTCACGAATTCATTTCATGAATTTGGGTAAAATTGGCTGCATAAACACCATTTCGTGAATTCGATTATACACGAAAGTTAACCATGAATTCGGCATCATTTCATGAAATTGTGAAGTGCAAGTCCGGCAACGCCACGTTGTACAAACAGCTGTTTACTAGGGTTATGATGTTTTTAGATTAAAAAGCATGAGTGGCATAAACAGGATTTACAACACTGGAAAAGTTACGTGGAATTCTTCAAATATAAAATAAATTCAAATAGATTAAAATGAAAATATATTAAAACCACTTTAAATATAATATGGTTCATTTCCTGGCACCAACAGGTTTTTCAAATTCAAAAGGTGGCCAAAAAAGCCACAACCCTACTGTTTATTTTCTCGCTAGTGCGTTGCCACTTTTTAAAAGCTTTTATTTCATGAATTCGCGAACTATGCATAAACGGGGCAACTTTTGAATTCATGAAATGAAGAATTCATGGATTCTGTCGCATAAACGTAGTAATAGTTGATGTAAGGTTGACTATTTATTTTTAGGATGGAGTTATGAAAATTGATAATTTGTGTCCCTGACACATTTTTTTGTATACCGTTAGCGTCAATTTGTCCTTGGAAGCCATTGAGTAGTAGAATACCAGGTTTTATTTCTTCAATTTGTTGAGTGTGGTGGCCGTTACTTAAGGTGCAAGTTGAATTTAAACTTTTGATTATTCTAGGTAAACAAATACTATTACTTATATTAACTAACTTAATTTGTTTACAAATTTCAATTTTCTTATAGCTATCGCGAAAATTCCATAAGTTCCTTTTTTCCTTTTATTATTTTTTCATATTCGACATTAATTATAGTTTTATTTTGTTTAACAACTGGTCTTATAATAAGTTTTTAAAAATCTTCTTTAATTGTTAGTGGTATCTTTACCAAGTAAAAAATTGTCATATTTTTGCTAATAACATTTATATGTGATATTTCTAATGCTTCTTCCGCATTTTTAAATGGTATTTAATCGTTTTCTAGTTTTTCTAGAGCAATTTCAATTTCATCCTTATTTAATAATATTGCATTCAAAATATCTTTTTTTGCCCATTGTATGTCACATTTAATATTAGTTAATTCTTCTTTAATTAGCCTTTTTCTATTTTGCAAATTAATAATTGTTTCGTTTTCTACGTAAGTATCTTTTCTAATGTTATTTAAAAGATTATTAACTATCATGGTAATATTATTAATTTTTTCATTCATGGTAATATTATTAATTTTTTCATTAAAAGTTGCATTTATAAGTACTCGTTTATTATTATTATTATTCATTTGATTAAGGTTGTTTGCTATTACCTCCAGATCTTCGTGATCGGGGCTTCCGGCGATGAATTTCCATGCTATCCCTAACATATTTATAGCTCTTTTATGTCTTTTCCCGATTGGTTTTATAGTGTCTAAAATTTGCAGTGATTGGGTTAATTCGTGTTTTAGGATAGTTATGTCGGTGGAGATGAATCTTTGGCGGACATAGTCAGAAATTGCTCGTATCTGTTGAGGTCGATTATATGTATAAGTCTGAAGGCTCCGTTCTGAATTTTAGCTATTCCGTCATTTATTGTCTCAAGTTGCGCGTTTGTATAGTCGTAAATGTCTACTGTCGCAGTGGCAGAGTAAATCAACAGGAGTCTGAAAAACAAAGGGTAAACTTTAATTTCTAATATTACTTTTATGGACTAATTTTCCTGTTTTCGTTAAAATGGTTGAATTTCTGTCTTCCTTTACTATTTCTTTTCTAAATTTAGTGGACATTTTCGTACATATTCTTTTATGGATTTTCACATATACGGCTTCTCCTGGGTAATAAATTCTTATGGGATGCCGGGTTTTATTATGATAAGAAAGATCTTTTAGCTGCTTATTTCTTAACTCAGAGATATTTTCTTCCCTTGCTCTTTCGAATTGTCTTGGGTCAGTGTAGACTAGGGCTGCCAGATATCTCTGTTGCCAAACCGGGACACTTAAGGGTGGGAAAGGCCTCTCGCTCCCTTCCCTTTCGTTTCGACAAAAATTACGTACGTAGTAAAATTTTATTTTGACAAACAAAAAAAAACATAAAAAATGAGATCATGAGATCATTACAACGTACACCAGCAAAACAAAACAATTTATTTCCTTTTTGGTTGTTGTTGTTTCCGACAGGGTGGGTGTATGATGTATTATGGAACGAATTTCCGTCATCCCTTGTCAAATTTGGTTTGGAGACAAACCGGTTTCGGCGTTGTGCCATCTTCAGTGTCATTTTTCGTTCTGCATAATTTTTGTTGGTTGCTCGTATTTATACTCCTTGTTAACTACCTCTTTCTTTTGTTAGGTACGTCTTTTTAGTTTTGCAGTGTTTGCGGTACTCAATAGGTAGATGAATTGTTTTGGCTCGTTTTTGACGGCAGGTAGAAGTCCGTGATTTTTACCCCCTTTGTTTTTGCAGTCGGTGTATTCCCTTCCATATCTGTCCTTAATATTTTCTTGTTGTCATTCTTCTTCTTGTACAGTAGTTTTAGAGGTTCAAACAGTACGTCCGATGCAGTATTTATTTGCTCATTTATTATTTGTCCTTTGAAGGTCTTCTGTTTATATATTTCCATATTTTCTAATATATTCAATCTTTGTCCTTTATGTTGTACACGGAGAAGTTCTGTTGTTTGTCCAATCTTCATTGGTGTGCATTTATTTTTGATCATGTGATTCGCGAAGTTCGATTCTATTGCAGCCTCTGGTTTTCGTTTTTTCTTATTATAATCCCTTATGTGTTCTCGATACCTTGTTCTTATATTTCGCCCTGTTTGTCCTATGTAACTGTGTCGGCACTCACAGGTTAACTTGTAAACACCCTGTTTATCTAGCGGGTCTTCCTCGCTTATTTTCTCTTTCAATATATTTCCCACTGTGTTCCTTGTTTTAAATGATGTCTGAATGTCGTACTTATGAAAGAATTTGGCAAGTTTGTAAGATGTCTTTCCTGTGTAAGTTAGAGCTGCCCAAGTTTTTTTATTGTTTTCCTCTTTGCTAGTCTTTTTCGATTTTGTGTCCTTTCTTAACTTCTCCACCAGGCCTCTCCTATATCCGTTATTTTCCGCAATGGCATATATTGTATCCAGTTCCTTCTTGTAGCATTCTTCTGTTAGAGGGGTCCTTTCAAGCCTCGTTATTAGTTGTTTAAATGCTGCATTTTTGTGTTGCTGTGGGTGGTTTGAGCTATTGTGTATAATTGTGTCTGTGGCTGTTGGTTTTCTGTATATTTCGAACTCTATCTTGTTCGTGGTATCGTTTATTTTAATTGTTAAATCCAGATAGTTAATCTTTCTTTCCTCTTCCGTTTCCATGGTGAATTTTATATTCTGGTGTTGTTTGTTGAGATAGTCTAGTATCTGTTTCTCTTTGTTTCCCTCTATTAGACATATTACATCATCGACATATCTCGCGTAGAATTTTACTCCTAGGTTGGTCGATAGGTTTTTCATGTATTTCTCCTCCAGTGTTTGCATGAATACTTCCATGAGTATTGCTGACGTCGGATTGCCCATTCCTAACCCGAACAAAACAATTTATCACAACTAAAGCACAGAGAATTTTTCACAATCTATGTACCTTTTTTGTTCCTTATAAAAATACCGTTTATACTAAATACATCAGAAAACATAAAAATAAAATTTCTAAACTTTGTTCAAAACTCGGGAAAATGCAATAAATTTGCATACAAATTCGTAACTTTCTATTCAGACTTTTTTATAAAAATTTTGAAAATTAAGTTTTGCAGCCCATAAGAATTTAGTAGATTTTTGGTATTGTTTTTACTGAGAGTTTCTTCCATACAAACTACTTCTGTTCGACATTTTTTTGTATGTGGAAGACACTGTCAGCAAAACATAAATAATTGCAAAAAATCAACGAAATTTTCTGGTAACTTGAGACTTGCACTTTACTAATTGGCTCAAAAGCTACATTTTCAAAATTTTTCTAAAAGATCTGATTAAAAATTGTGATCTGATGAAAGAGTCTCCGAGCCAATAATTTTGTACGGCACGGTATTCATAAGTAATCTAGGTTTCACGAAAGAAAAAAAATTAAATACAAGGTAACATTAAAATATCTGTTATCTGTTTCGTTGTTGTGAGCTTGTTTGAAAACCTCTGGCTTTTGCTTAACCCTTTCGACCCCAACGTTGCTTGTGGGCAACTTCATATGTTTGACGACTAACGGTCAGCGTTGTTTTTGTTTTTGTTCATGTAACCGTATCGATATCGGAAGCTACAAGTGTTCTCTTTAAGTTGAATAAAACAACAGCTAATTTGATCGCCAATTAGCAAAGTTATTTTCATTAGTACACGTGTGTGTCAAGACAAATATATTTGCGAATTTGGAAAGAGGTTTTTATACATGTGAATTTTTTTCAAAATTATAACAAAAATTTAAAATATTTTTATCGAATCTGTTTTAGTAAATAACAAGTAAAATATTTGTGAATGTTAAATCTTACCATTGCAAACAAACCACAGGTGAGTAATTTCCAAAATTGTCAAGTTGCTTGTGAGCAACTTTGGGCAATTATGGTTATTAATTTATATACTTTTAGACATGAGACCCCAACAGAAGGGCTTGACAAACAACGATATTGAAGAAATGTTGAACTTCGATTGGGATGTTTCCAGTGACGAGGAAAGCGGCGATGAGGTGGAAGACATATCTGCAGTGCTGGAGAGGAATTTGGAAGGGATCGTGGAAAGAGGAGAAAGCATAGAGATCGACCTTCTTGACAACATACTGGCGGATGAGGTTGAGCAAGAATCTTCTAGTGCTGTTAATATGTGCTTTGAAAAAGTTGATTCAAAATCTCTCAAATGGAGATCAAGGCCCTATGAAGCCCCTGACACTAGTTTGAAGGACCATAATATCCTGGAAGTTATTGAAGTTTTGACGTCAGTTGAATATTTCGTTTGATACTCGTTGTATTGATTTGATCATACAGCAAACTAATATATATGGACTACAGGAACTCGGCATTGAGCTTAACTGTACTAAGGAGGATATAAAACGGTATATTGGCGGTTTGTTATACTTAGGTGTTTTTAGATTGCCCCAGTTTAAAATGGCATAGGCCCAAAACACAAAGCTTACGGCTATATCAGAAGCAATGTCTCGCGGCCGGTTTGAAAAAATTAAGCAGTGCTTTCATTTCAATGAAAACAGCCAACAGCCTAAAAAGGATGATTTAAATTATGACAAGCTGTACAAGATACGCCCTTTGCTAAATATCCTCAAGGAGAACTTCAATAATCTACCTCAGGTGTTGATGAACAGATAATTGCATTCAAAGGTATACATCGATATAATTCATATATTCATAAATTTATACTGTTACTCTTGGCTTAGGACGGTCTACTTATAAACAATATAACCCAGCTAAGCCCCACAAATGGGGTTTTAAAATGTTTACTCGTGCTGAAACTACTGGCATGGTATATGATTTTACAAAGTATGTTGGCGAAGGAACCTGCCCGTCATACGGATTGGGACTATCTTCGGATGTTGTCCTTTATCTGGCTCAAAACCTTCCCAAACACAAGAACTTTAAACTTTATTTCGACAACTGGTTTACATCAGTAAGTCTTCTTATTGCGTTGAAGGAAATGGGCATATTTGCAACAGGTACTATACGTAAAAATCGGGTAAGCAGTTGCCAATTGCTTTCAGATGTTGAACTCAAAAAACGGGGAAGAGGATCTTTTGACGTGAGATGTGAAGCTAATTATAATCTAGTATGCCTGAAGTGGTTTGACAACAAATCAGTTTTGCTAGCATCTTCGTGTATAGACCACCAGCCTGTTGATGTTTGTAAGCGTTGGAGCCCGAAGGAAAAAACTTACATTGATGTTCCAAGACCTGCTATTGTTGCTTCCTATAATAAAGGCATGGGAGGGGTTGACCTAGCTGATATGCTCATGGAGCTGTACAAGGTTAACCACCGCTCAAGAAAATGGTACATAAGAATCTTCTATTGGTGCCTAGGAACATCCGTTACAAATGCCTGGTTGCTTTATAGAAAACATCTTCGTCTACTTCAACCCAACCAGAAACATATTCCATTAATACAGTTTCAACTGGAAATTGCTAATGCACTTTTGCAATATAGTTCAGTTTCTGAAGATTCCATCCAAAGAAAAAGAGGTCGACCATCGAATTCGGAAAAAAATAATCCAACATCTTCCGATGGTATCTCTCCCTCGAGCAGTGTGTCTTCGCAAAGCAACAAAAAGTATAGGTTCCAACCGAACCCTCCAGATGCAAAGCGGTATGATAAAGTGGATCACTGGGTAGTATTTGGCGAAAAAGGTCGCTGCAGATTGTGCAAAACAGGAACTCCAATGTCCAAATGTCTTAAATGTAAAGTACATCTTTGCTGTAACAATAACAAAAATTGTTTTTTGTCCTTTCATACTTAACTTTTAGAATAATTCAATGAAACTTAATACGGTCATAATAACAAAACTAAATTTTTTTATATACCACAATTGCCCAACGTTGCTCACAAGCAACTTTCTCTACCGCCCAAACGAATGGGCGTGGCGACTTGAAATTTTGGTCAGACACTCCTTAAGTGACTTCAAAATGATTAAAAGTTAAAAAGAAATGTTTAGGGATACAGATAAAAAGTTGGGGTCGAAAGGGTATATATAATAATAAATTTAAGTATACAAATTTTAGTATTTAGTATAGAAATATTCAATTCAAATACGCCAATATTAAAATGCAGCGCTTTGCACTTAACCGATGCTTTTTCATAATTAAGTTAAAAAAAAAATATTTAAATTCCATGCTGCCTGTAATGGGATTTGAACCCTGACGCTCTGGAAATTAGCAAATTGTGGCAAGCATCTTCGTGCCCTCAGCTACAGCCAGACATGTAAATGTGCATTCAAATGTTCAGTTTGATTCAACACCACGTGCTCGTGGTATGAAAGTATTGTTTTTAAATACGAACATTTTAAAACGATAATCAAATAAAAAATATTCATGTTTACTATGCGTTATTTCCCCCAGTAAATTCATAAAATTTTTCTTAATATTACAGTGCGTTGTTTCTCTCAGTGTAGTCATTTTTATTCAAAATTTGTGCAATCAAATCGAAAACCGGGACACTTAAACGAAACCCGGGACGTTTTAAGCTTGGACCGGGACCGGGACAAATAGTCTAAAACCGGGACATGTCCGGGAAAACCGGGACGTCTGGCAGCCCTAGTGTAGATTCTTATCCCGAAAAATTCCTCTATTGGTTTCTTTTTTGTTGTTGAGTGAATTGTATAGTTACATTCGTAGACAGAGTTGTCGAATCAAGTGAAGATGAGTTCTGCTTTTAAGCAACGCATTATTTCTGTGAGGGTCGAGTGGAATCGCTCTACTTGCCCGTTGACGGAACTTGCAAGCTGAGTTCAGGAATGTTTCGTTATCTATTACGACTGATTTGGGTACACCAAATTGAAAAAGTAATTCATGGAGAGGTTCTTTAACGTGTTCTATTGCTCTTGATTTAAGTATTTTGGTTAGAGCATATTTTCGCCGCTGTGGTGTATTGGTAAGCAGTGCGCGCTTCCACTCCGCAGCACCTGGGTTCAAGCCCTGGTCAAAGCAACATCGCAAAACAAAATAAAAAATAAACGTGTTTTCTTAACAGTGGTCGTCCCTCGGCAGGCAATGGCAAACCTCCGTGAGTATTTGTGCCATGAAAAACAGCTTCTCATAAAATTACAATCGCCGTTCGGAGTCGGCGTAAAACTGTAGGTCCCTCCGCTTTGTGTGACAACATCAAGGCGCACGGCACAAGTCGGAGGAGAAGCTCGGTCAAACACTAACTTATGTGTAAGCGCCAATCTATTATTATATTTTGAAAATTTATCTATTGCTGTCAGGACTATATTTCCTTCGGTCATGTAAATGTCGATGTGTAAAATTTGTCCTGGGAATTGAGGTATAGGAGATTCTCCCAATTCTGATCGTAGCAAATCTATCTATCATAGTTATTTTCTTTACAAGTTGAACACTTTTGAATAATTCTTTTTATCTTTTTTGTCAAAGCGGGAAAGTAGTAATTTTCTAAAATTTGACTTTTATTTTCTCGGCTCTCTATGTGCTCACTTGTGGGCCTTTACTATTATTTCTTCCTGTTCTTGTTCATCTGTGACATCTTCAATTTGCATTTGAGTGAATCTGATTTTGTAGCTACTAAAGTGAATTGGGTATATTTCCTGAATTTTGCCTATAATTCGTTCTTCTGTCTTAATACCGTCAACTGCGGAGGGGTTAAGGTATCTTTTTAGGGGGTTTATTAAAATTTCTGGATTATATTCTGGTTCTTCTAAAATGTGTCTACGGTATGTGGGGAAAACTATTTTAAATTGGTACGTTGAAGTTGCTGCTACTTTCAGAAACAGTTGGTTTTTAAAAACATTTATTGGAGTCTCTACATGAGGGATTAAATTATCTGATGAGCTTTCGTCACTATGTTGGGTAACGGATAAGGAATTTATTGGTTCGGGTGCCCTCCTTGATAGAGCGTCGGCTGCAACGTTGGTTGTACCTGGTTTGAAATGGAGTTCATGATTACAGTCTTCCAGAGTGGCTTTCCAGCGTTTCAATTTTGAATTATTATTTTTGTTACTAAGAGCTTGCGTAAGAGGTTGATGGTCTGTAAATATTTTGACGCTGAGCCATAGAGGTAGCTTCTAAAATTGTTTAGAGCCCATATTATAGCACATAGGAACGAATCGACAATTTAGGACGTCAAAAATAGAAAAGCTAAAGTCTTTAAATCTTAGCACACATACCTTTCTCATACTCCTTATAAACCAGTCCACAAGGTAACACACAAATTTTGACTTTTGCCACAACGCGGTAGCTTTAGCAGAAGCGCAAAGTTGGGTTTTCTATCGTACGTCGAATTAAAGCGATGATAAAACAAGTAAGAAAGTCTAAGTTCGGGCGGAGCCGAACATTAAATACCCGGCGCAAGTATTAAATATATGTTTTTCACCTTTCCGAAAGCTACCCCTACATGGTAAACCGGGGTGTATCCATTTTGAGTAAATTAGCGTCCTTAAATTTAGAAATATTGAAGTTTCAAGCATTTCTGAAATTAACTGTTACATGAAAAGCGGCCGTAATTTTAGTTCGATTTCAATAATTTTCAACGTTTTGCTTCTATGTGGCAAGCACAATAACCACACCGAGTTTGGTACAAATTGGTAGAACGGTTACCGAGATACATATATGTATGTGTTCATAAGTTGGCGGTGCCACGCCCATTTTTCAAAATTTTGTCTTAAGCGTATTTCTTGGTAAAGAATTGTTGCAAGCATCAAT
>NW_016159003.1:87132-100533 GCF_001687245.7 Rhagoletis zephyria
ATATCTATCTCGATTCGTTTTGCCTGTTACAAACAACCGTTATGTGAACAAAGTTGTAATACCCTTGTGCACAAGTGCGCTCGGGTATAATAATTTCACTTGTCATTTTATTCTTATTAACATGTAACACTTTTGTCAACACGGAAAGTGAGTGAGTACATACCTCACACTTTATATTGCGATTTTTGTTGATAATATAGTTGTTTGTTAAATGGTTATAATGCCTATATTTTATTAATTGCCCTTTTCTGATTGAAAAAGTTTGAAATTGTTATATCAGTTAGAGTTATAAAAAAAGGTCCAACGAGTACAGAAATTTCCCATCAACAGTTAGAAAATCCAACAAATTGCCAATGTAAAAATATCACGAGCTCGTCCCCCCTTTGCCCCTTTCATTAAATATAACATCTTTTTCTTAAGTCCTTTATTGGGACGAATCGAGAAAATAGGAGGACAACAATGTTTACTCCATATGTATTTGACAGATTTCAATGAAATTTGGTATCCCGGGGTTTTCGTTTTCAATGATTACGAAATTGATATCAAATTCTCAAAATTCAAAATGGCGGACACAATATTTCGGGAGATATCTTAAAAAATTTATAGATAGTTATGAAGCTTAATATCCAGATATTTTCGTCGTCACTGGTTTCGAAATTGGTATTTAATTTTCAAAAATCAAAATGGCGGATCCAATATGGCGGACCATTTTTATACCCGAGCGCACTTGTGCACAAGGGTATATTAATTTTGTTCACATAACGGTTGTTTGGAACAGCCAAAACGAATCGAGATAGATATAGACAAATGCATACATAAATGATCAGAATGAAAAGAGAAATCGATTAAGCCATAACTGTCTGTCCGTCCGTCTGTCCGTCTGTCCGTCCGTCCGTGTACACGATAACTCGAGCAAAAATTGAGATATCTCAACGAAATTTGGTATGTAGGTTTCCATTTATCCAAGGTAGGTTGGTATTGAAAATGGGCGAAATCGGACTGTAACCACGCTCACTTCCCATATAACGGTAATTTTCAGAAATACGAAAACTGCGATATTTTAGTAACTACTGGAGATTATTCGCTCAAAATTGATATTTACAATAAGTTTTAGACGAAAAATAAGAATATTATAAATTTTCGGANAATTGCCTGCACATCAGCATCAAAATACCTTTCTAATGATATATAATTGTTTATACCTTAGAAGTACAGTTTAGCCGTAAAAGGGGTGTAAAGGAAACATGATTGCCTATTTATATAATTGATTAACATGTAACACTTTTGTCAACACGGAAAGTGAGTGAGTACATACCTCACACTTTATATTGCGATTTTTGTTGATAATATAGTTGTTTGTTAAATGGTTATAATGCCTATATTTTATTAATTGCCCTTTTCTGATTGAAAAAGTTTGAAATTGTTATATCAGTTAGAGTTATAAAAAAAGGTCCAACGAGTACAGAAATTTCCCATCAACAGTTAGAAAATCCAACAAATTGCCAATGTAAAAATATCACGAGCTCGTCCCCCCTTTGCCCCTTTCATTAAATATAACATCTTTTTCTTAAGTCCTTTATTGGGACGAATCGAGAAAATAGGAGGACAACAATGTTTACTCCATATGTATTTGACAGATTTCAATGAAATTTGGTATCCCGGGGTTTTCGTTTTCAATGATTACGAAATTGATATCAAATTCTCAAAATTCAAAATGGCGGACACAATATTTCGGGAGATATCTTAAAAAATTTATAGATAGTTATGAAGCTTAATATCCAGATATTTTCGTCGTCACTGGTTTCGAAATTGGTATTTAATTTTCAAAAATCAAAATGGCGGATCCAATATGGCGGACCATTTTTATACCCGAGCGCACTTGTGCACAAGGGTATATTAATTTTGTTCACATAACGGTTGTTTGGAACAGCCAAAACGAATCGAGATAGATATAGACAAATGCATACATAAATGATCAGAATGAAAAGAGAAATCGATTAAGCCATAACTGTCTGTCCGTCCGTCTGTCCGTCTGTCCGTCCGTCCGTGTACACGATAACTCGAGCAAAAATTGAGATATCTCAACGAAATTTGGTATGTAGGTTTCCATTTATCCAAGGTAGGTTGGTATTGAAAATGGGCGAAATCGGACTGTAACCACGCTCACTTCCCATATAACGGTAATTTTCAGAAATACGAAAACTGCGATATTTGAGTAACTACTGGAGATTATTCACTCAAAATTGATATTTACAATAAGTTTTAGACGAAAAATAAGAATATTATAAATTTTCGGAAAATGGGCGTGGCCACGCCTACTTATGGTTACATGTGTATATCTTGGTAACCGCTGCACCAATTTCTTCCACACTTGGCACAGTTGTTGGCCTTCGCACAACATACCAAACGACAGAAAATATTTAAAATCAGACAATAACCACGCCCACAAACCATATAACGGTAATTTAGAGTAATACAATATCTTCGATAAATCAGTAAATATTAAAGCAAATTTATTCAAAAGTTTGTACCAAACTCGGTACGGTTGTCGTGCTTGCCACATAAAAGAAAATTGAAATCGGACTAAAATTGAGGCCGCTTTTCATATAACGGTAAATTTCAGAAATGCTTGAAACTTCAATATTTCGGAATTTAAGGACTCTAATTTACTCAAAATTGATACACCCCGGCTTACCATGTAGCGGTAGCTTTCGGAAAGGTGAATAACATATATTTAATACGTGCGCCGGGTATTTAATGTTCGGCTCCGCCCGAACTTAGACTTTCTTGCTTGTTGTAATTATATTTTGTTATGAAACTTTGTATTCAGAGATCCTCATTATCTTTGATTGAAATTAAATTTTCAAAATTCAATATGGGTTCAAATAGTGCTAAAGGTAATGAATTGCGTTAAAAGTAAAACGACTATTGTTCGGGACGCCATATTCGATCCGCCATTTATAATTTTGAAAATTTGATTTAATATTGAAATTAGTGACGACGAAAATACCTAAATACCAAATTTCATTGAAATCTGTCAAATACATATGGAGTAAATATCAAGCTTTATAACAGTTTATCCATTTTTGAACAAATCGTCCGCCATATTGGATCCGCCATTTTGATCTTTGAAAATTGAAGATCAATTTCGAAATCAGTGACGACGAAAATACCTGGATACCAAGCTTCAAACAATAAATTAATTTTTTTAAACATCGTCCGCTATATTCGATCCGCCATTTTGAATTTTGGAAATTTGATTTAATATTCGAAATCAGTGACGACGAAAATCCCTAAATATNTTATCCATTTTTGAACAAATCGTCCGCCATATTGGATCCGCCATTTTGATCTTTGAAAATTGAAGATCAATTTCGAAATCAGTGACGACGAAAATACCTGGATACCAAGCTTCAAACAATAAATTAATTTTTTTAAACATCGTCCGCTATATTCGATCCGCCATTTTGAATTTTGGAAATTTGATTTAATATTCGAAATCAGTGACGACGAAAATCCCTAAATATCAAATTTCATTGAAATCTGTCAAATACATATGGAGTAAATACCAAGCTTTATAACAATTTATCCATTTTTGACCAAATCGTCCGCCATATTGGATCCACCATTTTGATTTTTGAAATTTTAATATCAATTTCGAAATCAGTGACGACGAAAATCTCTGGATACTAAGCTTCATATCAATATAGTAATTTTTTTTTAAAAATCGTCCGCCACTTTGAATTTTGGAAATTTTATTTAATATTCGAAATCAGTGACCACGAAAATCCCTTAACAGAAAATTTTATTGCTATCTGTCAAATACATATCGTCGCTCCCAACGAAGAGTAGCACATCTCAAATTACCGTGGAAGACTAGCACGTTTCACTATTCGCGTCGAAGACTAGCATATTTCATTATTCGCGTCGAAAAGCAGCACATTTCAGATTCTCGCGTGGAAGACTAGCACATTTCACTATTGGCGTGGAAGACTAGCACATTTCAGATTTTTGCGTGGAAGACTAGCACATTTTAGATTTTTGCGTGGAAGAGTAGCACATTTAACTATTTGCGTGGAAGACTAGCACATTTCAGATTTTTGCGTGGAAGAGTAGCACATTTCAGATTCTCGCGTAGAATACAAAGTGGTACCAGCAGCCATACAAAAACCAAACATACGTGATATGTGATAATTATTTCTCCTCGACTAAGCTGAAAGTTTAATGTTGTGTATGGAGCTTTTCGATCTTTTATTACAAATAGAATAAACGTTTATTTTCCTCCTACTTGTTTTGACACATATTCGCGTCTTCCTCAGGGAATCTATTTATAAATACGAGAAACATATATGTACATTAGGGTGGTCTAAAAAAAGGTAAAGTCGGAATTTTTATGCTCTCACCACCTAAGATTGTTCTATACCGAAAAAATATACCCCTATTTTTTATTTTGAAATCAAAAAATATTTAGAGGTCGCTCAAAGCGCCCAAAGTTTTCCATGTATTTTATATGTGGAGAAAAAACTTTTCGCAGAAATGGTATAGAATTCAAANAACTTTATTTTAATTGAAATTGAACATACTGAAAACAAATTTTCAATGGTTAACCATAAAACAATATGAATTGCATAAAGCTTAAAGGGGAAAAAGGCCTTAAAAAAAAACAAAAGTGGATGATCTCCAGCAAATGATCACTAAACGCTTTATACCGTCTAAATTTCATGAATTTTACAATACAATTATATAAATATAAAATAAGCACTTAATTTCCAATATAAATTATGCCTTTATGATTTATTTTAAATCTTAAATGTGCTACTCTTCCACGCAAAAATCTGAAACGTGCTAGTCNATCTGAAATGTGCTAGTCTTCCACGCTAATAGTGAAATGTGCTAGTCTTCCATGCGAATAGTGAAATGTGCTACTCTTCGTAGGGACCGACGATATGGAGTAAACATTTTTGTCGCCCTAAATTGTCGGCCGCTGTGGCGTAGTGGTAAGCAGTGCGCGCTTTCACTCATCAACACCTGGGTTCAAGCCCTGGTCAAAGCAACATCGCAAAAAATATTGAAAAAAGGTTTTTCTTAACAGCGGTCTCCCTCGGCAGGCAATGGCAAACCTCCGAACGTATTTCTGCCATGAAAAACAGCTTCCCATAAAAATACAATCGCCGTTCGGAGTCGGCGTAAAACTGTAGGTCCCTCCGCTTTGTGTGACAACATCAAGGCGCATGCCACAAGTCGGAGGAGAAGCTCGGCCAAACACTAACATATGTGTACGCGCCAATCTATTATTATTATTATTATTATTAAATTGTCGATTCGTCCCTATGTGCGATGGTATAATTTAAGGCATCGGTTGTTAAATGGAATTCGTTACTGAAGTCGGGGTATGAGGTTATAACATCGTCAGACATGAGGGATTTTTTAATTTGATTGAAAGCGTATTTTCCTTCTTCATTCAATTCAATATTTATTTTAGCTGATTTGTTTTTGGATATACGTCCTTCTTCCCCTCTTAAGAGTATTGTAAGGGGTTTGGCCAATATGGTGTAATCTTTAATAAAACGGCGGTAGTAGCCGGAGAGGCCTAAAAATGAGCGTAATTCCTTAATGGTTTGTGGGTAAGGTATTTTTGCAATTGCTTCCACCTTCGCAGGATTCTTTGTTATTCCTCTTGAGGAGATTATAAATCCTAAGAACTCTACAGAGTCCCTAAAAAGTGGTATTTATCCAGCTGAATTTGCATATTAGCGTCTTCGAGAGTTTTAAAAATTTTCTGTGAGTGGAGAGCGAGCTCTTCTTCGGAGTTGCTGAAGACGACTATATCATCGTTATAGACGTAGCATATTTTGCCGATGTGATGACGAATAATGTCATCTAGGGCTCGCTGGAATATTGAAGGGGCATTTTTGAGTCCGAATGGAAATCTTGTGAACTCGTATTACCATTATTGATTGGGATGGCCGTTTTCTCAATATCGGATTACTTGAGCGGGATTTGATCGATACTGCTTGTTGCCTTGCGAGTCAGACTGTTTTGCTACAACCCAAACGTGTGAGTTGATGGTCGAATAATGCCATCATCTGGCATTTTGTTAATTTGGGATTCAACTTCGCCTTTTAGCGACAGAGGGTAGGGATAGTATCTTGTATAAACGGGAGTGTCCTTATTAGTTCTAATTTTGCCTACAACTTTAGTGGTGTATGTAAGTTTGTCATTTGGTTCCGCAACAAGATTAGAAAAGTTTTCCACTAAATTATTGATTTTATTTGTTGACTTGGTAACATGTTGTCTTCCTTAAGATCAATTTTGTTAATTGATCCCGAAGCTTTTTAACAATTGTTTAATGTTTTTAATTTTGGTGGATAACAGCTTCGAGTTCCTTGAGGCTGTCGTTTCCAAGGATACCATGGAACGATCGTAATGTGGGGAGAAGATAAAATTTTAAGTTGTTATCTGCTTTAAAAAGATTAAGGATGGTATGTTCCTTAATTTCGATGTCTCCTGCTATTGATTTCGCAAAAAAAAATTTTCATTTCTGATTGGCTTGGGCACGATAGAAGGTTGAATGTAATTTTTTATAGACCCTGTGTATATTAAAAATTTTACAGTTTCTCCACTCTTCAGCCTGCTGTCAAATTAAGGCAGCGAAGAGTGATTCCTTCTAAAAAATGTAAGTCGGTTGTGTCTATGTAGTTGTCTTTCTGTCGTCCTTCACTGTTGTTGTTGTTGGTATAAGTTTCGTCATCGTAATAACCTGCACTTGTCTGTTCGACATTTGTCATGGTAGGGTAATATTCTTGGGGTTGGTCGTAATCTATGTGAAATTTTTTTTTGGATTTTGTTTGAGGGAACTGGTGCTGGAAGATTGCCAGTAGGAGGTCTTTTATTAGCTGGGTCATTAGGACGTGGCCTGTTCATATAATTTATGTTGCGTGTTGGACGTGGTGGTGGATTGTTTGGCTGCTGAACATAATAACTAGCCTGTTGTGGACGTTGGCCTTGACAGTTCGTCTGAGGTGGTTTATATGGAGTGGTTGCGTACAACCTGGGATGGGGCATGTATGCCAATTCCTGTATGTATGTATGTATGTATGAAATTCCTGCGGCTTCATACCTTGGCCATTATTGCTTAAAGCATAATGCGACCTGAAATTTTGGTTTTCGAGTTTGAGGCAGAAGTGGAGTGCCTGGATCTGCTGGTTCCCTCATTCCAGGGCTTTATCCCTATACGTACGAGTCGGTAGGTGCATGGCTTCTGTGCCGACTTCCATGCAGCCGAGTTTGTTTAATATTAAGGATAAATGAGAGTATACCCGTTGGTAAAACTCTTGAATCGTGAGGTTACCCTGCACGAGAGAGGTCATTTGGTACTCAAGCGTACCAAGATCGCGCTTATCCGCGTAATGGAGTGTCAGGCATTTTGATATAGCCTGCCAGTCTAATGGAGTATTGTATGACTCCAGAGCAACGTCAGCGTTGCCCACAATTTTATTTCTTATGACACTAAGTATCCCATAATATTTCGGAGTTCCTCTTTGAGGCTCAAATATTTGAAGGATTCTGTCCACACTTTTCCTCCAAGATGTGAACTCTCCTGGGTTTTCAGAGAATTCTCGAAGACATCTTATGACATTCGGGATTTTGTCGAGCTCGGAAACATTACCGGTTAGGTTTGTATCGATGGTTATGTCCGTGAAATTTGTAAAATTCGCGTTGGGATTGAGGGCGACTTGAACTATGTTTCGCCTTTCAGTTCTAAAGATATTGTTGACTATTCCTGTAACCACATTTGTAATTTCTTCCAACGAAAATTTGCTGGAAGTACGTGGAGCTGGCGGACCAGAAGGTGCATCTGGTGGACGGGATGCGTTAAGCATTGGTGGACGAATGGGATTGCTCGGATTCATGTCGATCAATTGATTATTAAATTTTCCATCCTTAAGTTTATTTATTATGATTAATTTGTTTTATTAATTGTGGTATAATTTCGTTGTATTACTGGCTTTGAAATCCTTAAATAATTGAAAATGGAAATTGTTAAAATCTTTCCTTTAAATTATTCACAAAAAGTTGTGAATTTAATTAATTTAATTTTCGGCAACTAATTCACTTTATCATATAAAATTTCGATTTGGACAAATATTTTTCTTGAACTTTTACAGTGTAAAGCCTACTCAGTGACCTTTTATTTTTTTTTTAAGTTAATCTTTTTTTCCACAAATTAATATTTTCTTTCACCTTTTTTAATTTCGCTTTTTTTCTTTCTTCGAGACAATTTCTCTTAAGTATAAAATTTCTCAAATCAATATTTTCCTTTACTTGAATTTCAAAATAATTTTTTACAATTTCACTTTTCAAAACAATTTCTCTTAGATATTTATTTACATATTAGATTTAATAAAAATTTTAAATTTTACAAATTTTTTTACATTTTCTTATTTCTAAACTTCCATTTTGGGGAAGGTCCTTCTGCGTACCGGCTGACGTCTTGGCGTCTCCTTTTTCTCCGTATGATCGGTCTGCTGGGGGCCGTTATACGCTCCTACACACTGGCCTCTGTTACGGCTTTCGTTGGAGTATTTCCGTTTTATTTATCCTATTTGCTTCGTGCTCGCTTTTTTCGCGCGATTTCCACGGTTTTTTTGAAGAGTTTTCGGTACGGGATTTAAAGGATATGACTACTTTTTTCAACCCGCAAACAACCGTAGGCCCCATGTTGTGCGCCAGTTAACGATTTTGTTTTACGGAGAAATAAAAAAAAACCGTTTTATTGGTCAGATGACCAATTTGAATGAGCTTTTTTTCAAGACTGACTTATTACAAAAATTTCACTTACTGGCTAACTTAATTGCTTAGCCTAATTAATTGCAGCGGCCTGTTGTTTTGTTTCGGCTGCGCGTGTTGGTTTGGCTTCCGCTCCCACAAAAATACGTTTTTCTGGACTTTGTTGGGAATTATGGTGCAATGGGAGTTGCACTTCCGCTGTGCTAAACTTATTATTGCTGATTGCTAATTAATAAGTTTAGCGAATGTTAACATTTGTCATGTTAACATCTATATGGAATGTCTCCTTGGCAAAAAATTGGTTTTTCATAATATGTTGGAAAAATGTGCGTGGCACCGTCCACTTATGTATATAACATAATATGTTTATCTCAAAAGCCATTTCACCGATCTCGACCAAATTTGCACCGCCTTGAAATCGGACTAAATCATGGAAGGTCGCCAGATTTTTGTTCTCAAATTCAGTACTTTCAGCGCTAAATAATCAGCAATAAATTTCGGTACACACTTGTTAGACGCAAAAATCGAGCAATTCAATTGGGTTTGTTAAACACACATTAAAACAAAAATAAAAATCACATATATTTGTAAATAATCAGCGTGTGTGCTTCTAAGTTAGACGAGCGTTTCAAAATATGGTTATCAATGGACACGTTCAGAAGGCGCAACAGCTCAGTAACTGCTGCGATTGCACCTTCTGAACGCGTTGTTTTGTACTTCTGATCAACTGAACAGTTGCGTGTTAGATGATCGTAAAATTTTTCTGATCATTTGAGACAACGTGTTGTGTGATTTGAATTTGACAGCTAATGTATCAAGCCGTTCAGATGACGCATTACGATCATTGATGTTTTTAGCAACGGTTGCGCTCAACTTCTGCACCTTCTGAACCTACCCAATCGCTTCTTTTTATGAAAAAAGGTTTCACATGAAAATATATTTTGGCAATTTAGAAAATAATAATATAAATAATAATATTGTTTGACACTTTAGAGACGAAAAAATGAAAAAGAAATTAAATCAGCTGGTCCACTGATACCACCTGCTTAATATGCCTAGGTTTTTACACTCAAAGCTCGTGGGCACACCTTTGTGGTGAAGTAATTAACTGGCAAAGCAAATTGGAACAGAAAGAAACATGTATATTTCATTTTATAAAAATGGCGAAAAAAGTGAAAAAATTATAATAATAGAGTATATTTTTGCATATATTTTATTTCGTTAAAAATACTTACGTTTAATGCAAATGTGTACTTCGAATTTCTGTTTCAATGTAGTAGACTGCATAAGCTATCAGATGTTTGATGTATAACTTCTAGAGGTGTCAAACTATCGATAGCTTTATTTTTGCCACTATCCATGAGTAGTGATCGTTTGACCGCTTAAACTATCGATAGTAAACTAGTACTACAGCGGTTTCTATCCATAGGTATGGCATGACCAAGCCAGCGTAGTCGTTGTATTTGAATTCTCTGCACCACATATATGTATATCGTTGTAAAGCTCATACTGCTCATCAGTGATTGGACTTTAAAGAAATTCTGTGTGGTAGAATCTGGAAAAAAATGTGGTAGATTTCAAAATAATGTGGTAGATCTCTAGGTTTGGATCTAACTTTAGTTCTGTTTTCGTATTCTCCAGCAAAAAATTTCCAGTAGCTTGCCAGTAACAAAATTTCGGAGAGTAAGCCAATATTTACTCCCAATGAGTGAAATATGCAAGAAAGTACGAAAACGCAAAACCAGCAAGAAGTTGCTAGTTCTATGAACAGCTGATCAATTTGTTATTTTCCGATGCAATTTTCTTAGAAAACTAGTATTTTCCATCTTATTATATATTTAAATAGGTTTATTTTGTCAATTGCAACTCTAAAAGCACCACAAAGAATTATTTTGTTAATGTGAATTACATTAAGCATCACGCCATCAGCTGTTTTCTTACTAGCAAATAGTTGCTAGTAAAAAGTTATCCAGTAAAAATCCAGTAAAACTTGCAAGTTCAGCTGTCAATTTTGCTCTCTCAATTTCCCCTCTTTTGCTAGTTTCTTGCAAGTTTTTGCGTACGAAACCCAGTAAAAAACCAGTAAAATTAGTACTGGAATTACTGGAAAATGCGTACGCGAACAGGGCTTTTGTACAAAAATTAAAAAAAAATCTGGAAGGTTTCACCTAAATTGCAAACTTTTTAATTAGAGTCTAAAAAAGTCCATTTTAGTATTATAAAGTGCAAGATTGAAGTTGCTAAAAATTGCGTTGAGTTTTGGCAATTTTTTTCCTTGACAGTGTAAAGCAGTTCCTTCCATGTTAAGATATTTTTCGAACATATTTTAAGAGAATTCTGCAACCTTGCGGAGTGCTGCCAGCTTTTCTTTTTATCACAAAGTAGCGAACAAATGAGGAACGTTCCAGAAACAACTAATTGGGATTTGCCGATTTTGACAATTCTCAAGTATAAGTAAACAACACCTCAGAAACTGTAGATGCACTTAAATTTGATAATACTTTCACAAAAAACGCTGTTTTTTAACATTTTCGCTATTAATTATTTTTATAAATCATATATTTTGCAATTTAACACAATAATCCACGTTTTCTCTCGAAAAATTTATTACTGAGAAAATTTACTATTTTACAGTTTATTTTATCCTCCAATTCGGCTTTGTTTACTTTTACTTGAGAGATTTTATCGTCGCCGGGAATGCGGAATCTTGTATTATATCATTCTTGTTATCATACGCAAAACGCGAATATTTGGTAGATTTCAGACCTTGAGTGGTAGATGTGGTAGATGCTTAAAAAAGTGGCAGATCTACCACAATGTGGTAGAAGTCCGATCGCTGCTGCTCATAGTTAAATCCTCTGCGGTATTCGCCATCACCAACGCGCAAAGGCCGAAACATTTTGGTCACTTTTCTACTGGATTGGGCAGAGCACACTCCAGTAGTCAGGCATGCGTTCATCTAAGTATATTCTGGATGAGAGTTGATGCACGTACCTTATCACCTCCTCGCAGTATATACACTTATGTATAATCATAAATCGAAAACCGAAAATCGGAGTGCTCTGTGTTTTAAAAAAATCTGCATATTTCTTTATTCTAAAAACCACACGCATTGCTTTATGTAGTTAACTTTAACTTTGGTACTTTGGCAAAATCATACTCTATTCAATACGTATACATAGCTGGCCATGCGTAAAGCAATCCTCTTGCTAGGGTCTGAACTTGAGACTTGATTACTGTTACTGCGAACGCTACAATAATTGTGAAATGGCGACGTTTAAATACAAAAAGAAGTGTTGGTTCGTTAGACTGTTAATTCATATGGGGTACTAAAACTCGTTTCTCTTGTGAATAGGTACATATTTGTACTGTAGTTATTTAACTATTAGGCGAGGCCATTAACTCACCCTTCATATGCAATGTTTGAAAAACTGTCAGCATAGCAGCAACAGCACTAAAAAAAACCTGCTGTTGCTGTGCTGCGAAAGCAATTCTTTCCTTTTGAAACTTTTGTGACTTTTCTTTGCTGCGCACATATAACACTGGCTACACACGACGAGACTTGATTACTGTTACTGCGAACGGTACAATAATTGTGAATTGGCGACGTTTAAACAGAGAACGTATATTTATAGAGAAGGTCCAAGAACTGTGAATGCCACATTTTTCGAGCCAACTAAACTGGCGAATCGCATTTTAAGAGCGACAAATATTTGGAATACTTAACAGCGAAAGCAAAATACAAAGCAGAAAAGAAGAATGTTAACAGAGCTAAATCTCACGAGAGCGTTTGGAATGTTAATTAAATATGAATATTGATGATTTTTGTGATATTTTGGGAAAATTTTCAAAAAGAAAACCCAAGTAAAAAAAATTAATTTTGTTTCAATGATTTGTACAAGTAACATGAAATTAAATCGAAAATAGTATATAATATTTTCCGATTTTTGTGATATTTTATTAATAATTCCAAATAGAAAGGTCCCATGAGTGTGTTTTTTGTGAAAATATTTTTTGATAAAAAAATCGTTTTTCCCGGTGATTTCTACAAATACCGTGAAAATAAATCGAAAATGTTATATTTTTAGATTATTGTAATATTTTGTTAGATTTTCAATTATAAAACTTTATTGGTATTAGATTTTTTTTTGTAAATAGAGTTTTTAAGGGGAAAAAACAGTTTCTTCGCGGTGATTTGTACATACAACGTTAAAATAAATCGAAAATATTATATAACATTTTCCAATTTTTGTGTTATTTTCAAGTCAAAAACTATTGGTATTGGATTAAAAAAAACTGAAAAGAATTATTTTCCTTTTTTTTTGTAGAGATCTCACAAAACTAAGTCGAAAGTCTGTATGAATTTTTTTCCATATTTTCGATATTTATGGAAATAACTCAGTTTTTAATTGTTTTCGACTTGGAAACTTTGTTTAAAAAAACTAAAAATCAGAAAACGTCGGATTTTCCGAGCAACTAGTAAAATCTTGCTAATCTAAGCCGAAACTATTTGAGAAATTTTTCAATATTTTCAATATTTATGGAAATAATGCAGTTTTTACCATATCTTTTCTAGTGCAAGAAGTTGCCATTGGATGGGTGGCAGCTTCG
>NW_016159004.1:0-8748 GCF_001687245.7 Rhagoletis zephyria
TTATGTATACATTTGTCTATATCTATCTCGATTCGTTTTGCCTGTTACAAACAACCGTTATGTGAACAAAGTTATAATACCCTTGTGCACAAGTGCGCTCGGGTATAAAAATTTTGGCTCTGTAATGTTTCGCTTTGTTATCTACAAAGTAGTGTGTAAAAAATGTAATCGCCGTTATAGAAGCAGTGCCACAAATATGCTTTGTCATATGTAAATCTAGAAATATTTGTGCGTTTTCATAATTGTTGCATAGCTAACACAAAACACGCATGTGCATACAAATAAACAGAAAGGCAAAGGACTGCAAATAAAGTCACATCTACATATGTAGATATAAGTACCTAAATGCTATAAAAAATTCTGCCCACAAATTTGATAACATATAACAGCCAACAAAAGTACGGTGCGTGCAAGTTTTAGTTAAAACACCCTGCAGTTTATAGCGATATGCGTAATATTAAAGTGCATAAGAATCTGAGTATGAAATGTGGCGCTTAAATCTACAACAACTCAAATAAATTACGACTAAAATCGACCAGAGCCACAAAAACTAGCAGAAGCAATAACGACTACTCTCAGAGCACTAATATGAAAACACTTACATTTGTAATAACCGCTAACGTTGCTGCTACTGTCACGCTAGCAAGCAGTGCTAGTGTCGCATTGGCATCAGGGTTGCCAACTGAAAAATTTCTTTCATACCAAGAGCTCATTTTAAGATCTACCAAAATGGCTTATTACCTACGAAATATTTCTTTTAATCAAGAAAATGTCATCAATGTATCAGTTATACATATAAATATATTTCAGTCATAGTTAGTTTATAATCAAAAAAGGCAACATATGGTTAAAAACTGAAAATGAATTACCAAATTCACTTAAAGTTATTTAATTTCTTTCAAACAAAGCGACTACCTCACTAATAGGATTGCCAGAATCTGAAACAGAGAAAGGAGTACATTTCTATTTTCGATAGAAAAAATCAGTACAAACATAAAAAAGGAGTGCAATTTTTTTATTAATTTTTTTTGCAATTTATTGTTACAAATTACCAAAAAGTAAATATATGTATAATCACACATTTGAGATCGTTTTCATTAATTAGGTAGATATCTTTTTCAAAGCAACAATAAATGTTAAAAATAAATAGCTAAATTCCACAAAAGAATTCCATACTCTGCCATTTTTTAATTAAAGGCCTTATAATTAATTTAATATTTTTATGATTTTTATACCGGTGCGCCCTGCACCCACCTGGCTCCGACCATGCTTACACCTTTTTACTTTCGCACTTAACTTTGCTTAGTAAGTAGTGTTCGCCACAATATGAATGAAAAAGTACAGGGGGTAAAATAGTACCAGTCGCACAGGATTTTTGAAAAATAGAAGGGTCCTTAATTGATTTTGCGAAAAAAGTATTTTATTGTTAACTTTGTAAATATTTTACTTTAACTCCCAAAACCCCCCGTGTATCCGCTACTGGACATAACCCCAAGTAAAAAAAATTGGGCTTAATCCCAAATTTTAAAATTGGTAGTTATTCCACTTGGGGCTATGCACGGCACCGATTGCTGAGTATGAGGCCTTATGGACAAAAGTGGGAGTATAAAGGACTCAAATGGAGGAAATANACCCCAAGTAAAAAAAATTGGGCTTAATCCCAAATTTTAAAATTGGTAGTTATTCCACTTGGGGCTATGCACGGCACCGATTGCTGAGTATGAGGCCTTATGGACAAAAGTGGGAGTATAAAGGACTCAAATGGAGGAAATAAGCCTATGGTTACAGAAAATATGTAATAAAGTAACCGACGAAGACTTGCGTGCCGCTTGCCCTTTCTGTCAAAGTATTTACCAGGGACGTGAACCGGATGAAAAATTTGGTCGGTTCGGTTAAGCGGTTCAAACCGTTTTTGCAGTTTTGGAGTGGTTCTTCAAAGAGGTTTTTTGGTCTTCGAACCGGGTTTTCGGTTCGGTTCAATGGTTCGGAAATCAAAAAAATAACGTGCAAATTTAAAGACCCGTTTACATACAACTTTAGCATTGCGTTGGCGTTGGCGTCACCTCGACAGCTGACTATGAATACATGCAACTCTCAACGTTTAGCGTGCATCGTTCGTCAGCTGTTCCTTTTCAATCAAATGCGGGCAAGAAATATAATTTTTAATGCAATTATTGATATAAAATTTTGATTTATCTGCGGCTAGTATATTAATTTACTACGGGCGTTACTCGCGCTGCTGTCAAAGCGACGCCAGCGCCAACGTAACGCCAAAGTTGTATGTCGACGGGCCTTATGTGTCAAGTGTCAAGTGCAACCACACGCAAAGGGAAGTGTTGAATGTCTCTCAAAAGAGATGGGTTGCCTTTACATTTGATATTGCCACATGGTAAACAAATATGGTATGTATTACCATATATATATATATATGGTTCGGTTTTCGGTTCGGATCAAACATTCGTGGAAAATTTCGGTTCGGTTAATGGTTCAGTTAATTGATGTAAAACAATGGTTTTCCGGTTCAAAACCGGTTCGGTTCAGAACCGGTTCACGTCCCTGGTATTTACCGCTGGTAAACCATAAAAAATATAAAGGTTAAAATTGAAAAAGTAATTAATAAAACTTGTGCAAAATTAACAATAAACTATTTTATCGCAAAATCTATAAAGGACCCTTTTATTTTTCAAAAAAAAAACCCATGCGACAGTTATTATTTTACACCCTGTATATGATAAAAAATGAAAGGCTGGAAAAAGGAGTACAAAACTAAAGGAGTACATTTCCAGATTTTTTCTTTTGGGAGTACAAGGGATTAAAAAGGAGTGCGTTTACTCTCAAAAGCAGTACGTCTGGCAACCCTACTCGCTAATAAAAAATTAACTTTTAATTTATATTAATTTAAGATTTGATTGAAATAAAGCATATAATTTCATAGTTATCAATGAATTGTTAAAAACTGCCAAGAGTGCAAAAATATATGTTTTTAATAAAAGAAATACAGAAGAAAGAACAAAATTTATGTATACTAGGGCTGAGTGATTTAATTTCAAAAAAGTGTGCGGCATATTCGAGTTCTACGTTCGATTGTAAGCAAAAATGGTAAACAAACTACATAATATGTACATATACCAAAAATGACGTTTAACCCTCCCAATTTTTAAAAGAAAAATCAGTGGATTATAATTTTTTCTGAAGAAAATTAATTTTCCATTTACAAAAATTTGTGTGTTTCTTATGTTTCGTTTGAAAATTGGGAGGGCCAAACGTAATTTTTGGTATATAGTTCGTTCGCCATTTTTGCTCAAAATTAATCGTAGAATTTTGGAAAATTTTGCTCTGAACAAATTACTACGCCCTCATATAAATATACTTAAAAAGCGTTTTTACTTTTTCTTTTAATTAATCTACTATATACATACATATATTTGAAGTGTACTATATTTTTTCAGATTATTTTAAAGAAGTACTATAAGTATCTTCGAAAATTTTGGATACCCTAGTGCCTGCTGAGCGCTTTTTTTCAAAAGCTGGTGCTACAGCCACCTAGAACTGCTTAATAACAAAACGCTTATCAAAACTTTTTTTTTTGCAAACTTGGTTAAATAATAAATAATTTTGGTCGCTAAAAATACTCGTTTTATTATATTTAAGGCTAGTTAACAAGAGAATTTGAAATTTTTTATAGAAAAGTGTTTTTGTGTATACTAACTGTAAGAAAGTGCCTTTAAAAAATTCGATTAATTGGTTATTTATCAATAATTGCAATTAATTTTTCTTTGGCTTGTGATTAATTATATGTTTAATTAATCAATTATTTAATTTTTGCCATCCCTAGTTGTACCAATGGCGTGTACACACACGGTGGAGAGATTACAGAAGGTGGCGCCGATGGCAATACCGCTAATCGGCTCTCAGTGAATATGACAGAATCAGCTGTTTTGCTGACGTCACAATCGAGATGACAACAGTAGTGATGTGCTGAGTCAATACTTTTAGGTATCCAATACTCTCGATACTCGGTACTGAAACATTTAGGTTTCGAATAAAAGCGCACATAGGCCAAAAATATGGAAAAAAGAGTTCAGGGGAGACTCGCCTATCAAAACCTGAATGCAGGAGCCAATAGAGCTTTTAATACTGATTCAAATGAAAGATGTATATACATATGTCGGTTCGAGGCCATAATACAGAGAAACTCTTACTTGTTTCAAGCATTTTTGTTCCAGCTGAATCTNGAGGCCATAATACAGAGAAACTCTTACTTGTTTGAAGCATTTTTCTTCCAGCTGAATCGGACGATATCATTTTTGTATGCAGATTCTGTAACCAGTTAGCGACAATTTTCGAATCGGTATCGGTTTTGTTGACGTATGATATGAAATATTTTTATGCCGATATCATATAAATTAGTAATGAACGTTTTTTCTAAACTTGAAATGCATATGGGCAAATCTAAAAAATAGGTACACTCTCCAAAAAAAAATTTTGATTTTTAAATTTGTGAGCACACCTTTGTTTTATATATAATTTTATTCGTACTCTCTTAATGAATCGATTAATATAAGTGTAATTCATTTTCATCAAGTGCTTCAAAAGTTAGACGAGGAATAAACATGAAATAGAAAACAAAAGAATAAGCTGGGTTCAAATTACGTTGTTCAAGTTGTAAAATTTGAGCAAAGATTTTGAAAGTTGAACTCACTTAATTGGGACGTTCTTAATTCAATGGCATCTCCCGTTTTACCAGATTGGCTCCGGTTTTCGAGATAACGGTATTTGAAGATTTGATTAAATTTTAACTATTTTATAAATTACTCCATCAGTTTTGAAGTTATTTTACTAAACTTTTGCACATAACGGTTTTTTAATATTACCTTAATTATTCCTTAAAATTATCGAAATGGTTGCACTTTAACGTATAGCTCCAATACAACTGATTACTCAGATATGTGTTTTTGCGCTATAACTCTAATTTCATATCTGAATAATAAATTGTATGCGTGCTATATGTTAAAGTGAACCTATACTAAATTTTTACATGCTTAATTGGAGGAGTTATAACGCAAAACAACGTCTCTGGTCAATCAGTTGTATGGGAGCTATATTTTAGAGTAAACCGATTTCGATGATTTTATGAGATGGTGAAGGAAATGTTAAAATACAAGCGTGTGCAAAATTGTAGTAAAATATCTTCAAAACGGAGGGAGTTTTTTTTATAAAATAGTTAAAATTTAAGCAAAGTTTCAAGTACTGCTATCTCCAAAACTGGAGACAATCGGGAAAAACTGGGGACGCGATTGAATTTAAAAGGCTCCAATTATGTAAGAGCAACTATCAGAACATTTGTCGAAAAAAATTTGATTTGATACCACGCTCGAAATATTCTGACTATAAGAAGGAAAATAATTAAAAGTACTAAATCGGCGTTTTCGCACACTTCTAGAGAACATTTTTTTGAAGCATTTTACAGGTATATACAACGTTATAAGGACTATTAGTTATAAGAATATTTAGATCGTTTCGACGTATTTTCCAAATGTGCCTTCAAATAAGATATTTTTGGAATAAAAATTACGCTCGAGATCGCAGAATATTTTATCTTTAAAACATGGTTTATTCTGAAAGCACACCTCTTGCTAAGTTGTCAAATTATTCGTAATTGCTTGTAGAATACGATACATACTTAAAAAGTTCTTAAAATTAAATGTTTCAAAAACTATACGCGATAAACTGAAAATGGTGAAATGTGGAGTTACAGACTTTGAGTTACTTGCCATTTCGTTATTTTTTAATGCACACTTTTCTTACCTACTACATATGAAGTATACACATAAGTGCTAAATGTCCATTAAATTTCAAATGAGAATATGGTGTGCTTCAAAAGTTATGACATAATTAATTTTGCCCCTCTTACAAATTACATAAAAAATTCACTTGTTTTCATTATTTTTTTAAATTTAAACAGCTATAATTCAAAAGTTATGCAGCAAATTGATCCAATTTTTTTTGAGGCTTCAAGTATAAGTCAATGAATTATATCCAAAAGCAACCAGCTTGATATAGTTTCCAACAGTGAAAATAAAGCTAAATAACACCAAGGTTACCTGTTTTTTAGATTTGCCCATATAATGGCGAATCAGTATCGGGTACCGATAAGGAAGTATTGGGTACCGAAACCTTTTTTAAGAATTGGTTACCGACAATTCAGCACATCCCTAGACAGCAGTTTTATTTGCCGCTCTCAGTTGTCAACTCTACGGTGACGTCACGCCAAAATTACTCTCACGAATTCTGCTGCAATCGGCGCAATCTTGTATTCTAACTATCATTCTTGGTGTACACAAACCGACTGACGTTGGTGCAGGAAAAAGTGGTTTTTACGTTTCCGTACACTCCCGCAACTGTTCTCCGTTTACTCTCACATGATAGGTAGCATTGTAGTGCCCGAGGAATACTGGAACAAACTAATAAATTCCCAAGTTCCCATTATGTTTCTTCTTTATAATTATCTGATAGAAAAGTGAAAAAAACCAAAGCTATTTTTTCGCTGACAGCTGATCTTGTGACCGCCGGCAGTGGCAAGTCTAAAATTAAATCTATTTTCTTCGAATTTCGTTAGACGTCACTTTGGTTCTGTGCAATCTCATATACTACTGTGTTTTAATTTTGACAGCGAACTTTATTCCGACGAGGTTCGCTTAGCATCTTTCTCGTAGACCCCTCTCAAAACTTTACTGGTTTCGGTGGACCCCCGCTGGGCTATAAAACTGCATACGCAAAACTTTTCCCAAAATTCTTAAACAAGAGTGTAAAATTTTATATTTTCACAAAGTTGGAAATGTGAATTTGTATGGTGTTTGTTATAGAATTAACTATATTTTTATAAATAAATAGCTGCTTTCTATTGGGTTAAACAGGCCTGCGAAATCTAATTTTTCCCCGTTCTAATAATTATGTTATTTTTTTGATATCTAGGTTTGTCCTGATTTAGACAAATTGTCCTGGAGTCCAGGCCCACACTTAAATTGTCCTGATCTTTAATGAAGGTCAATGCAGAAACTGCTCTAATTTTTAGCAGATTTTTGCTATGAAAAAAGGTTAAGCCTTCTGTCATTAGTAGTCGAATATCTTCTTTCTGTTTTCTTTATTTGCTAAAATTTTTTTTTTTCAGGCGAATGCCGAAAAAGTGCAAGTTCCTGATCAGGTACACGACTGAGGGGTCATACATAAATACTACCCAGTAGATAATATCAAGAGCTAAAATCTTATCCAAAAGGCCTTTCTGAAAGTTATTCCTTTCTCCATAATTTTTTGTATGGAGCGGAACAAATTGAAGGGCTTCCTCTTTCGCTACTCAAAAAAGAGCTTTCAAAAGGGCGTTTGTAGGACGCCGTTTGAAGAAGTTCTTTTAAAGTTTTTCTTAATTTACAAAAATCATACTTCTTTAAGGAATTTATTTAATGTTCATACCAAATAGGTTTATTTAGACTTGCAATGCCTATTGAATCTTATTTGTAAAGCTAAGTAATATAAACATATTCCTAATTAAGTATAAGCACTTTTTTCAGTCCTTGTTGGGTAAGTCGTTTAGAATGGCTTCACTTAAGACAGCCTACTTAAATTATCTTCAGGTCATGAATATAAAAATTGCCAAAAATGGTCATGAAGTGCGTTTTAGAATATGCGGAAAACATTCAAGACCACGTTAAAGGCGCCGCTTTTTTTAAGTTACGTCACCGTCAAGATAAGTTTGTTCGTTTATAATTGAGAGAACTTGAGCGTTTCATCATCATCAATATTTCAGTTCTACGGATTGTGCCACAAAACTACATTGCTTATGATATCAGAACCAAAGCAACTTTACTTATACGGGAATATATTGGCACCACATTCACTTGTATCTTCGTTTTTGACTTGGATGATAAGTGTCTTAGTTGATGGGTTCAGGATTATGGTAGCCGTTATCTAGGTATGTTAAATTAAAATACATCCCTGGTTCTTTTCCAGCACGTCGAGATTTATTTTTATTGATGACATGTACTTACATGTTAAAAATTTTAACAATTTCCATGAAAAGCCAAAAGTTAATTGATTTAGAACAGAATTTTTACTTAAAACCCAATAGTATTAGTAATAATATTCATAAAGAGCCTAAGTAAATCAGAACGACTTATTTTGTTTTGAAGTCAACGCTAGTTATGCACGGCAATGCTAAGAAAAATGAAAAAAAAAATATTTTCTCGGAAAATTTTCGTGACGACGAAATTTTTATTATCTTTTTGGTAGCGTGGTAAGTATACATACCCAAATCGCTAATTAATTTTTTAAGGGGAAAACTACACAGCCCTGTGCTATTTTTTATTATGTACTTGGATGTTAAATAACACATTTTCTAAAAATTTGTTAACACATTTGCGCTCCAATGGAACGAACATACTTATTTTAAGCCATCTT
Source organism: Rhagoletis zephyria (assembly GCF_001687245.7). Classification (NCBI taxonomy): domain Eukaryota; kingdom Metazoa; phylum Arthropoda; class Insecta; order Diptera; family Tephritidae; genus Rhagoletis; species Rhagoletis zephyria. The sequence continues at coordinate 8,455 of NW_016159004.1, forward strand.
ACAAAATCTTTTATCAAGATAAAAAATCTCCATACACAAATTTTGCCACTGATTAAACTTATACATTCATATTAAACTCCTGCGAAATTCCATTTAAACGGCCTAACAAGACATACGATCGCCGCACAAATACTTTCCCTCCTTTACTCTCATCGTTCTGGTCAAGTGTACACGGTGGGCAGGAAGCAAAGATAGGTTGCATAAAAATGTCGACAAAAACTGAAAGCAGGGTTGTATTTGTTGATATTTTTAGGTTAAGAATCCCTTTGAATTGAAATCCTAGCTGCTCCTGTT
>NW_016159004.1:10676-32730 GCF_001687245.7 Rhagoletis zephyria
ATACATAAATGATCAGGATGAAAAGAGAAATCGATTAAGCGGTGACTGTCTGTCCGTCCGTCCGTCCGTCCGTCCGTCCGTCTGTGCACACGATAACTCGAGTAAAAATTGAGATATCTTAACGAAACTTGGTACGTGAACTTCTTTTGGGCGTGGGACGGATGGTATTGAAAATGGATGGAAAATCGGATAATAACCACGCCTACCTCCCATATAACGGTAATTTTCAGAAATACGAAAACTGCGATATTTTAGTAACTACTGAAGATTATTAACTCAAAATTGATATTTACAATAACTTTTAGACGAAAAATAAGAATGTTATAAATTTTTGAAAAATGGGCGTAGCCACGCCTACTTATGGTTACATGTGTATATCTTGGCAACCGCTGCACCGATTTCTTCCAAGCTTGGCACAGTTATTGGCCTTGGTACGGGATACCAAATGGCAGAAAATTTTTAAAATCGGATAATAACCACGCCCACATCTCATATAACGGTAATTTGGAGAAATACGAAATCTTCGATAAATCAGTAAATATAAAAGCCAATTTATTCAAAATTGATGCTTGCAACAATTCCTGACCAGGAAATACGTCTATAATTAAATTTTGAAAAATGGGCGTGGCACCGCCCACTTATGATCACATATATGTATCTCGGTAACCGTTCTACCAATTTGTACCAAACTCGGTATTTATTGTGCTTGCTACATAAAAGCAAAACGATGAAAATTATTGAAATCGGACTAAAATTATGGCTTTTCATATAACGGTAAATTTTATAAATGCTCGAAACGTCAATATTTTGAAATTTAAGGACGCTAATTTACTCAAAATTGATACACCCCGGCTTACCATGTAGCGGAAGGTTTCGGAAAGGTGAAAAAACATATATTTAATACTTGCGCCGGGTATTTAATGTTCGGCTCCGCCCGAACTTAGACTTTCTTACTTGTTTAATCATAAAACGTTTGTCGTATGTGGCACATACGACAAATTCCCATACAAATGTAATCCTTTTTTAATCATAAAACACTTGTCGTATGTATCGCAAAACTTTGAACTTACGACAATTGGATGGTCCTCTACTATAACGATACAATTAAAATTGAAAATTAAACTAAGTAACTAATTTTAAAATTTTAAATTTTTAAATTTTAGCTTGCACTGGGTCTCCAATGAAATGAAAGAGATAAAAATGTACAAAAGACTGAATTTAAGTATTGTTTTTTGTTTTTATATAATGAAAACGTATGTTCGTAACATATTTACAGCATAAGAGATGTACAGATTTTTTTTATTAAATACATGATTATGTTTTTGTTATGTTTTTTCTAATAAGTAATCATTATTTAATAAATATGTCTGTTTTTTTTCATCAAATTATACCATCGTCGTTGAAATAGATACTTTACTATTGTCGTGTATGTTCTGTGGACAAAACAAAGTGGTGAGTAAACGCTACTTACGACAAATGTATACGGAATGAAAAGTAAATTTTCTCATTAACGTTAAGAGATATTAAATGTAAAAATATGGGAAATCAAAACTAATAACACCAACTACGTCTCCTTCAAAAGTTACAAAAATCTACGGTACAGTTTCGGATTAATTCGACCTTAAACTTCAAAGTCAATTTTCTAAAAACCGTGTTTTGTAACATTCGACATCCGTTTTCTGAGACGACGATATGCATGTATGTGCATAGATATGTACATATGTGCATAGATATGTATTTGCATAGATACATATATAAGTGTCCGCATATATTTTTTTCACGTCACTTGCTCTGTCGCTTCACTGCAGCAAAACCAAATTATGGGGAAAACCCTGACGAAATGCGTACAATTGAAACCATGGGTTTGAAGATTGCGCAAATTGATATAAAAATTTTAACTTCATATTAAATATATGTATGTATGTAAGAATATAGTTTCGATTTAAAAAAATCTGATAAAGTTTTTATTTCGCCAATTAGTTATGCAGACAACTATAATCGTAAAATCCGATTTGTGAGTCCAGATATATATGTACTAAAGTCCAGCGCAAGTGTATTTGCCGCATTTCTTTCAATAAGTACTCCTTGCATTGTACTCTACTCCCAACACATCGCGTACGATAAATGTTTGCTGCTGCCAAAAGGGAGTAGCAAATCTACTATCTGTATACTTAGAGTACTGTAAGTATTAAATTTCATTTCTGGTTGTTAGCGTACTAGTTGATATCAAGAATGATAGAATACAAGATTGCGCCGATCAGAGAGGATTTTTGAGAATAACTTTTGTGTGACGTCACACTGGTGCAATTGCGAGAGAGAAATGCCAAAACGTGAGCAAGAATGGAAGAAGAAGAAAAAATGATGAAAAGGAAAACGTAAACAAGTTGCACCAGTGTGACGTCATGCAAACAACGATTCTGTCAAATTCGTTAAGAGAAAAATAGCGGTACCGAGATCGGCGCAACCTTTGTATTCTCTCAATCGTGAGTTGATATAGTTTGCGGCGCTGGTCAGTGAAATTGAAAGAGTAAAAATAGAATATGGAAATTGACGATGTAAGGAAATGTTTACGGCCTTATTTATAAAAAATAACGTAGATTTAGACAGTTGTTTAATGTGACATTTTCATAAAACTTTTCTATTTAAGCAGCTTTTTAAATCTATGTATGTACTTAAATTTTTATGAAAGTATTATTTCAATTCTGATTCAATTCTGATTTCAAGAGAAACGAATTTTCATTGGGCACGTTCAGAAGGCGCAACAGCTCAGTAACTGTTGCGACTGCACCTTCTCAACGCGTTGTTGGGTACTTCTGATCAACTGAACAGTTGCGTTTAGATGATCGTAATATTTTTCTGATCATTTGAGACAACATCTTGTGTGTTGTGAATTTGACAGCTAATGTATGAAACCGTTCAGAAGACGCGTTACGATCACTGATTTTTTTAGCAACGGTTGCGCTCAACTGCTACGCCTTCTGAACCTACCCATTGTAGTTCTCAAGAAATATCACGAGATATATTTTTCAGTATGCAAAACTGCTTTTTCATTTACGATACCTTGCGCATGCGTTTAGAATGATACGTAAGTAGGCAAATCGTCAAATTTCTAGCCTTCTTAGAAACAGTAGTACTGGCTTTACAAAGTGTTGAATCCAGGATTTTTGTCTAATGATAATATTTTTTACAACAGTTTCTTTTCACTCCTGAAAAGTGCCGATTTTCACATTCGATAGTCTGACATGGTAGCGACGAGATGTACGAGCATTTTTTTTTAAGAGCTGCATACTGATTTAAGAAATTTTTTATAAAAGCAAATTTATGTTCCATTTATTGTGCGTAATTTTATATGAATCTTTAATTTTTTTGAGAGCCTTTACAAATAAAAAAAAGTTCGCCATATGTACATGTACATACATACGCAGCCATATAACGAATTTTCATTGAAAGCTTTTTTTTTTTGATAACACTGTGCGACAGCTCAAATCGGTACTGAGTAAAACCAAATGCAAGCGATAGTTTTTGAATTTCATTGAGTTTTTTAATAAATACTAAAATTAGAGGCGTATGAATGTTTAAAAAAATCAATCTTTTTTCGAGTCTCATCTTCGACGCGTCGTTAGCTAATCTTTCAATGTTGTAAAGGGTAAAATATTATTGATTAGGGCTAAGAGGTGGTTACACTATTCAACTTTCACAGGCGATTAGTTGAATCAAATGTTTACATCATTTAACTGAAATTTGAACAATGTAAATGCCTATTAAATACAATGGATGTGTACGATTAGAAAATAATAATATTCTGAACGATTTTTTTTTTTAATTTCAATACTGCTACAAAACTTGAAAAGGAGGACGAGGAGGACATTTTTGCTCAAAAGGAGGGCAGAGAAGGACAACATTTTTGAGGAGGACAAATCACGTTTGAGGAGGACAATCCTCCTCAAAGGTGGACGGTTGGTCAGCTTAATATTGCGTCCTTTTAATTTACCCTCATTAAGAGAAAAAACTAATTTCTACGGAAAATGATCTCTATTAGCAATTTATTAAAAATAATGGGGTATACTCATAGATGAAATAAAATCTATTCTAAACTGCTTTTTTAACAGATTTTCCGTTGAAAACTATGTCAAAAAGTTATAACCATTATATATTTGCCATTTCTACCTTTAAAGCCAGTATGCAGCTCTCAAGAAAAGCAAAAACTCCATATAAAATCACGTACAAGAAATGGCTAAGAAATTTTCTTATGTAAAATTTCCTTAAGGCAGTACGCAGTTCTTTAGAAATTTGCTACGCTTTCTAGTACGGTTTTCTAAAGTTTTTTTGTGAAAAAAGAGCACAAGGTTTGTTTGCAACAGAAATGTATGTCCGTTCCATTATTTCTTGAGGAAAGAGTGAGGCAACAGGATGTGAAGTATCCGATACAGTGTTGCCAGAACTTTTTGGACGAACCGGCCAAATTGGCAAATAAAACCGGCTAAAAACGGCTAAAATGTATGTTGAAGAAAGTCGGACTGACAAGATATATACACGTAGATCCTGTTTTTTGCCCCTCTGAAAGAATTTTAAAAATTCTATACAAATTTCTTTTGTTTGAAATGCAACCATGGACACTAGCTGGCAGAAAAACTTGCAAATTTGCGTTCGTACTGAAAATTGCAAGTTTCTCTGCATGAGAGAGAATTTGGGAGCTTTTTTCTTACTATCCGATATTTTGAGTGATAATTCTCGCTGGATTTTCGACGAACAAACCTATTATCTTCCCTACAAGGCCTTTTCAGACTAACCGATTCTCAATACACTCAAATAGAAACCAATACACATAAAAAACGCTGTAAAAATTTGCCTTCAATTTTAAGGCAGTAAAGCAACGACCTTAAGTTAACATCAACCGAGGCCATATGTTGACAAGGGATGCAAAATCAGAGTTACACAAAAGAACTGGTCAGATTTTTAAGAAATCCCTTCAATTCTGATGTAAAAAATGATGCCAAAAGACTGCAGATCTCCCATTTGGATGACCGGTCATATGACCGGCAGATGTCTCGTAGGATTCCCAGGAGGGGCGCAGCCAGGAATATATTTTAGGGTGGGGGTTTATATTTCTGAAGATATATCACCGGAAAATACTGAAAATTTGCTTGATAATACGCTCTTTAAAATACATTTATGCAAGTTTTATGTACAGTATGTAATAAATAAATAAACGTTTTAAAACTCATAAACTGCACTTTATTTACATTAGATTAACAGAACTCAAACCCTTTTAACCGACTTCAAAAAAGGGGAGGTTATCAATTCGCCGGAATACATAACTTTTTTACCACGTGAACCGATTTCAATAATCCTTTTTTTATTGGAAAGATTGTACCTCAAGGGTCGTCCCGTAATTTGGTTTAGAGATCCGATGATTGGATCATGAAGAAATTAACGGTACCCCTAAATTTGTGTATGTGAATTGAAGTCGGTTGTGTTCTTTCCTTAAAAACTACTTGTTTAATAAAAAGTTCTATAAACTCAATATGCGCTCAACTTTCAAAAATACCTAATAAAAAATTTTAAAAAAGAGTCAGTAAAAATAAAAGTATTGATTCCATGAATTTTTGCACTTTTATGTTCATTTTTTCGATTTCTGGTTTCTGGTTTTCGATAGATGGTGATTTTTCATGATTGCTAAATTTTTTTAATATTTCGAGTTCCGAAAAAATTAACTGAACTCTCAAGAAAAACGAAAAATTCATATAAAACGACGGACGAGAAATGGAAAAGAAATTTTCTTCTACCAAATTTTCATAAATCAGTTTGCAGCTCTCAAGAAAAAATGCTCGTATATTTATTTCCTCATGAAAATTTACAGCAAAAGCAAAGCGCTTTTTCAAGCAACAGGAATTATATTAAATATTTCTTATAATTTCCTTGAGAGCTGGATTCTTAGCTTTATGATACAGTTTGTATTTGAAGTTATTAGCTTTAGGGGGGGTTTGAACCCCAAAACCCACCCCTTGTGTGCGCTAATGATTCCCAGAGAGTTTTGCTTTACATAAATATTTGTACTCTTGTATTTTCATTTTGACTCACTTCAGTGTTGGTTCCTTTAACTCAAGTTGGCATTCGGTTTTTGGAATTTAAATAAGTTCTCAGCAAAAAAGTTTGTTTAAAAAAATACATACATATGTGTACATAGTGCTTGAAAATATCAATATTTCCCTTACCTTAAAACTTTGGCACTGGGCAAAAATGATGTTTTGTAATTTAGGCAGAATTGAATATGCGCTATCTGGGAAGACAATATCTACATGTAATATTTATTCTGTTTGTTGGCACTATATCCAAACACAAACGCATCTTAAGTGTCTTAACAGTGATACAATTTCTTATTTTCTAAGTTTGCGAATAAAACTTCACACTTAAAATTAAGACATATATAACAAACATTTTATGAAGAAAATCCCTTCTTCGTTTAAAATAAAAATAAGCGAAATCGGCCCAATTTCATACAACCCTGCCCGACATAAAAATTTTCTCCACGATAAGGCTAGTAGCCATTTCTAACAGATTTTGGGTCGCTTAGTCAAAAATGGAAACATATATACATATTTGAAATTTAAGAAAACAAGGCAAATAGCAAAATCGGCTAAAGACGGCTAATTTTTTTCTGCAAAACGGCTAACAAATCGGCTTCCGGCTAAATCGAAATTTTTCCGGCTGTTTGCTATCGCAACCGGCTAAATCTAGCCGGAAAACGGCTAAAATGGCAACTCTGATGCGATATTAAAATTTCTTGAACACACACACGAAATAATGGCAAATTTTTTCTTGTCCATTTTGTTGAGACCCAGCAAAAAATCGGTAATCGCTTTTAGTGGTAACGTGTTCTAGAAGGCATAGCGTTGTAATGCCTTAGAATTTTTTCGCTTCTTTTAGGCATTGCCGGTAATGCAAAGTAGAATGTCCTACAATAGTTTATTTATTTCGCTTCTTTGTTTCATTTCGGGGAATGCAAAGTAGAATGTCCTACAATATTATATTTGTTTCGCTTCTTTGCTTCATTTCAGGGAATGCAAAGTAGAATGTCCTACAATATTTTATTTATTTCGCTTCTTTGTTTTATTTCGGGGAATGCAAAGTAGAATGTCCTATAATATTTATTTTTTAATTCGCTTCTTTGCTTCATTTCCGGGAATGCAAAGTAGAATGTCCTACAATATTATATTTGTTTCGCTTCTTTGCTTCATTTCAGGGAATGCAAAGTAGAATGTCCTACAATATTTTTTTTTATTTCTCTTCTTTGTTTTATTTCGGGGAATGCAAAGTAGAATGTCCTATAATATTTATTTTTTAATTCGCTTCTTTGCTTCATTTCCGGGAATGCAAAGTAGAATGTCCTACAATATTATATTTGTTTCGCTTCTTTGCTTCATTTCAGGGAATGCAAAGTAGAATGTCCTACAATATTTTTTTTTATTTCCCTTCTTTGCTTCATTTCGGAGAATGCAAAGTAGAATGCTGCATCGTAGTGAGCTGAAAAATAAAATGAATATCCAAAAATTCTTTTTCTACCGTTACTTTCTTTGGATTTTGTCTCGCATAAAAATCATGTTTTGCTTTGTTCAATTTGCAGCGAAGTTGAAGTCAGTCAATGAAGTGAAGTACAAGAGTGAGGAAGTANAATTTAATATAAATAAGTATGTACTTATCTAGGCATTCTACATTAGTTTCTCTGTAAGGCATTCTTTGTTCGCTTCTCTGGATTCTGTTTATCCATGCGTTCTCCCTTCGTTTGAAGGTAATGCTGCGGGTAAGGGCTTACCGCCAATGACATGCCCATGTTAAAATAAGGCCTTCTTGAAGCGAAAGGGTAAGCGATTCCCATCGCCTAGCTCGTTTCCACTTTCGTTTCTGTGGTAATCGGGTTTTTTGCTGGGGAGCTACATACTGGCCTGTAGTTGTAAAGGGCAAGGAAAAAGCGCTTATTCCTGATAATAGGTGTGTACTCGTATTGAGCGGACAAAATTAACCAGCAGCAAAAGTTCTGAGAATTTAGCAGCATTCGCTTTCAAAGAGACAAAATATCCAAAGGAGTACGAGAACGCAAAATTTGTAAAAATTTGCAACCATCGAAACAGCTTATCACTACCACCGATGCCACTGGTGGTTCATTTCGCAATTTTTTTTCTGCTTGGTACATTTTCCCAGATTTGGCACTTTATACAATTGAATAGTTTTTGATAAGAAAAACCTTTTTCAAATACAGATTAATTATATCGGAATGAATAACTTATTTTTTCATAATTATTTGTGATATCACATGGCGACGCATTCAAAAATAACAGAATCTCCTCCAAACACCCATCATTTATCCAAAAAAATTTAATATATTTATAAGTTAAGGATCATTGTTAGCTTCTTGGTTATGCAACAGAAATTCTGTACTTAAAAGCACTGTCTTTATTTTAAAAGAATACGTTTGGAATTTTGTATTGTATTGTGAAAAGTAATGAATTGAATTTTTCAGAATATAAATTTCACTTGAACGTACCATATTTTCTATTAGAAAATTCATAAATAAAATTTATTTAATATATATCCAAGGATATCTTAAATTTTATATAGCTACAAATGTAGCTTTAAAATTATAAAATTTTCATTTCAACAATCAACCTACCAAAACCGACAACTTCAACAAAAAACATTTCAGCATACTGCATTTTAACATATTTTGCTATATTTAAAGGAAAATTATGGTACAAAAGAAAAATGTTATACGGCAACCATAGTCAGCACACTATAAAGTAAACAAAATAGAGATTTATATTAAATTAACGAAAAACAAACCCAACAAACGTTGTGCGTAATAAATTTACTCACTTTTTCGTTGTATACTAGCATTAACAATAAAGTTTGCAATAAATAACTCAAAAAGGCCATATTATCTTCTGTTTATTTACAGACATGTTTTTGTGATCAGCTGATTTTCTTACTTGCAAGTTTTCGCTCGGAAAAATTTCTCCAGCAGAAATTTGCAGCTCTCTTTCACATTTTGCTCTCTCAATTTCACCTACTTTGCAAGTTGTTTGGGTACGAGAACGCAAAACCAGTAAAAGTTTTCTAAATCTTTTGATAGTTTTGGGTACGAGTACACTCCCAATGTGAAAGTTTTAATCGTTCTATATTTAAATTGGGCGCCACTTGTTTCAACTTGTATCAGCGCACGTTTAGTACATTCAAGACTTATCGAAAATCGAATGAAAATGCTACCAGAAAACTTCGAACTGCATCTTGCGGTTCAGTATTACTACTACTATAGAGATTAAAGTTTTGTGAGTTAAAAACTCGAAAGGAGAAAATAGTCCAAGATTCAAAGTAGGAACTTTTCATATAATGGCACTAGTTCATAGTTTTTCTCTATTTACTTTTAAAATAAAGATTTATAGAGTAAATGCATTTTTGATTATTTTTCGGTTTTTGTCTTTTTCTAGTGCTTTTTTTTTTGCATTTTTTCGATTTCGAGTGCCTTTTTCTGCCTATTTCGCTATTTTATTTTGCCTTTTTTATAGGTTTTTAAGTCCTAAAAATCCGTTTCTGGTTAAAACTAACCCTAACTAACTATTTCGACTATGAATATATCCCAATAAGTTTCGAAAGGTAAAATAATGAAAGTCTTTATATACATACATGGTATAAACGATTTGAATGACTTGAATACCCTTTTTTTCGGCTGTGACACGTTTTTTGCGCCTTTCGAAAAATCTTCACCTGTAACACTTGGGATGTGTATGCACGAAGTTATGCTTAAATCGGAGTAAATGAAAGTAATGCTTGTTCATTTCTTTTGCGTTTTCTATTTGTTGAATTCAAGTTTTTGGTCCTTTCAATGGGAAGTGACGAAAATAACAAAAGCAATGCAAGATACTTTAAACGACTTGACGATACGGACGGATGTGTACTCTTCCCTTTTCTTCTCACTCCCTTTTTCCATATGTAGGCAGAATTGAATTTAATACTTGTACCAAGTAAAAGTCGCCTTAGAAACCTCACAATTAGGCTTGCAAATGTCTGTGTTTCGATTTAGGCTTCCGGGCTTCCGGGATTCTCAGAGTTAATTAAAATGTATTTAACAATAACAGGCCTATTTTGCATTAGTAAAAAAAAAATTTATTCCGCATCCTGCGCATTCTTGTAACCGGTAAATTTTGTTAGTATGTCATAAGCAGGAAACAAAATATTGCCTCGTGAAATAGGCAACCAGAATTTCTACAAAACTTCTTAGCTTAACTGTTCAATAAATTAACGTTACCAAGGTACCTAGAATTGCGGTTGCAGGAAGTGGTCACAATTTTTGCTAACAAAATTTTTCGGTTTCAAAATGTTCGGTAACAGGCAGAATGCTAGGCTACAGTAGTTTTATTTTTACGAATACTTGGCATTATGAATTTGTATTAGTCCATGCCGCTTTTCGAATCGCATTTATTTTCGAATCACAATAAAGAGTAGAACCCTGATTTATAAACATGCCTTTCCATCGGTTAATACAGTTGCTTTCAAAAGATTCAGACAATTGCCGAAGGTAATTGGTAAAATGCTGTCTATATAACGAGATCTTTGAAAATATATTCGATATAATGGCCAACAATTGGACCGTACAGAGGAACAGAGTGAGGGTAAAATTGGTAAAGCAGAACTATGTTACGTTAAAAAACGCAATTTGTTTCTGAAAGTATTTTCTAAAAAAAACTACTCGCATTTAAAAAAAATGGGTATCCCTTTTTTAAAATAGGGGGGAGAAGAATCGGTTTTTACATTTTTTAAAATGAAGAGGTGGAATAAACTTTTAACTGAAAAACCTCCGGGCTTAATATTGTCCAAATCTGACAAGCCTGCTCACATTGCTGGCAAAGTAATACATAACAACAAATTAGAGAGGTTTTTTGCTTTCTGAACAAATAAACCTACCAAAAATCGAAGCGTCCTACCATCATATCAACGATAAAAGAGCCTATGAATATTGGTAGGAAAAGCCCAATACGGCAACCCTGATTGGCATTCGACCGTTCGAAGGACAAGCAGCATAGGCAAGGAAGTACATGGAATCAAATTGTGGCTATGGAAGGAGGGACAAACAAGGATTTTATGATTGTTGCTTCTTTTGCAATGCGAAACTAAACCGCTAAGATCTAAAATGAAAAATCGAATACACAAGAGCAAACAACACATGTTGGCTTGCATACAGATGGTCATACGTTAGGGATGTCGGAAACACATCGATGCATCGAAAACATCGACGTTTTGCTTCGATGCATCGACAATTTTCCACTCGATGCATAAATAGTCGATGCACCGATGCATCGATGGTTTTTGAAAACTGACATCTCTAGTACATTGAACCGTTATTCCAGTTTTTAAATTGTACAAAGCAGGGAAGTGACTTTGACCAAAAAATTGAAATGGCCCCAAAAAGTTCCGTTAGAAACATAATTCGCTCAGCTGCAGTAATTTATTTCAAATTTTGTACAATTTTGCTAATAAATTTTTTGTTGTGAAACATTATCTGAAAAATCCTATGCAAATCGTTGCATAGATGTATGCCCTCCGATGCATCGAAAAATTTCGATGTACATTTCGATGCATCGAATCAAAGAAAAACATCGATGTATTTTTGCCACTGACATCCCTATTATACATGCCTTTGATACATGGAAATACACATTTATAGTTCGCAGATAGACAAAAGATAAAACTTACATACGCAGACACGCCCATGAATTTAAAACTTTGTATTGTAAAGCCGGCGGTGAAACATTAACCAGCAACGATATAGCGCGCATTTGAATTGACACCGCTATGTAAGCTTGTGTAACTACATGTATATGTATATATGTGGATATTCACTTGTAAAAATATATAGCAACTTTCCACAAAATGTTCAGTTTTTACTATAAATATAGTATTTAGTTAGAAAGGTCTGACAAAAGAAAAATATTTGGAGCACACACTCTTGTTAAGTGCTAAGACGAGCTTCTTTACCAATTTGTGGTCTGCGCCTTGATGTTGTCACAGAAGTAATAAGAGCTATGGTTTTACAGCGCCTCCGAACGCTAGATGTATTCTTTTTGTGTGAATATTTTACATAAATAGAGGTACAGTGAAGGTTTGCCATTTCTTCAAAGAAGAAAGTAGTTGTGCTTTGTGAGAGACGGACGTGTTTCATTTGCGCTCCCGTAAACTCTGTTTTAATCTCGTATAATCGCCTTGTAAAAATAAGTGTTGCTATTTAACGCATCTGAGTTGCTGAGTTGAAGCTTCCCTACGCTTGCTGATACCTGTCTTCGCTTTACAAATTAATTCTGCTAAATCACCTTATGGATTCTGCCGGTAAGCGAAAAGCATCATCAGTAAACAAAGATTCGCCAACATCAAAAACTCTACGGCTTGAGAGTAACGGATCCCTCTCTGAATCGATACTCGCAGCGTTGAAATCAACTGAAGATAAAATTTTGTTGATGGAGGAGAGGATCCGTGAGCGCATCAGCGGTCTCTACTCTCAACTTTCCGAAGAGATTGCTTCTCTTGAGCGTAAATTTACAGCTAAGCTGCAGGAGAATATTGAAGCGTTTGCTCAGCGTATTGACAAAATCGAACGTAGGTGTAGCCGGCTTGAAGAAGAATCTGCAAATGCGCTCGGCTTGTCAGCTGAACTAAAGTCAGTCAGAGAGGAGTTGAATAAACTCAAAAACGAGAAAGAGACTTGCACTAATTTGTCTGATGCTGTGATTTTTGGGCTTCCGTTCTCCAGCGAGGAAAATCTGTCCAATATTTTCGAGCGCGTGTGCAAATCAATTGAGTTTTCTCCTCCCCCCGTTCGTGACATCTTCCGCACTAAACATACGGCTGAGCGTCCCAACAGCGCTGTAATTGTAAAGTTCCACTCAACGTATGATCGCACTCGCACTCTCTCAGCTTTCTCTAACTACCGCAAAAAGTCCAAGTCTGCTGTTTCCCTTAAATTGGCCGGATTGGACAGTGACAGTAATTTTAGCATCTTTGAGAGCCTTTCCGCTAACAACAGAAAAATTCTACAAGCTGCTATTAAATACAAGAAGTCAAAAAAACTCTTTAGCGTATTCTCTCGACGAGGTGAAATATTCGTTCGCATTTCTGCTAGCAGCGAACCAGTTCCTGTACCCAGCAGCAGTGCTCTACTTAACATTGTTGGTGCTACTTAATAGTCTACATTGATGCATACATACATTTATACATACTTACATTTATACATACATACATTTATACATACATACGTTTAAGATTTACATATTCGCGTGTTCTACTGATATTGTTGTTTCTACCTTGTTTATTTATTTATCTCTATTTGCCTCTCAATATTTGTACAGAAAATTTATATTCACCAAACCTATGCTGATAATTTGTATACTTATGTGCACATGTATGAGCACTTATTTATTTCATTGTTGTTTACTTGAGTGTTTGTGCATTTGTTATAATTGTTTTCTCTTTTGTTTCATCTTTCCTAATCGTTGATTATTTAAATGCCGGCTGACCATACTGTCTTGCTCAATGTGCTATGTAAACACGCAGATGGCTTCAAAACTGTTCACTTCAATGCTCGCAGCATGAACATTGAAAAACTTGATTATGTTAGAAGTATCTTTGAACTTTCTTCTGTGGATGCCATATGTGTGTCTGAAACATGGTTTAATGTAGATATTCCGGACAACTTATACTCCATCCCAAATTACAAACTGTTCCGCAATGATCGTATAGGAAAAAGGGGAGGTGGAGTTGCTATTTATTGTAGAGATTATATAGATGTTAAGGTTGTAAGTCGTTCCTCTCTGTCTGAAATCGAGTTCCTATCTGTTGTCCTGTCCGATACTTATTCTAAAGTACTTGTGTCATGTGTGTACAATCCCAATAAAAACTCTTCTTATCAACCTTTCTTTGAAGGTCTTTCAACTCATTTAACTGACTATGATCATTTGATTGTTTGTGGTGATTTTAATATAAACTTATTAACTCTTGACTCTACATCGTCCAATTTCTTAGATACTGTTGCGTCTACTGGTATGTATATTGTCAATACCAAAATGGCTACTAGGTTTTCTTGTAATGTGCGACCGAGTTTGTTAGATATTTTTATTGTTCCCCCTTCCACGTCCGTTGTTCTATTTGACCAATTGTCTTTTGTCTCTGATCATGACTTAATTTTTTGTACGTTCGACTTTAAATTGTATAATAGCGTTGATGCAACTACGACCATCCAGTACCGTGACTACAATTCCATTAAATTCGATAGTCTGCTTTCTGATTTGAACCAATTTGCATGGGATTATTGCTGGCAATTAGTCTCTGTTGATGACAAACTAGACTTTTTAACCCAAAGCATACGTTACTTTCTAAATAAGCACGTACCACTTCGCAAGCTAGCAATCACGTCACGTTCTTGTCCTTGGTTTACCAGGGATGTCAAATTAGCCATAAAAAGCCGCAACATCTCTTACAATGTCTGGAAAAGAAAGCCCACGAATGAAAATTGGACCGCTTATAAACGAGCTCGGAATAAAGCTTCTTCCTCTGTGAAATTTGCTAAAAAGAAATATTATTGTAGCAAACTCAATACCGATTTGCCCGCTAAACAGCTATGGTCTAACTTGAAAAGGTTGGGCGTACGGCCACGATCTGAAGCTTCTTGTCCTCTCGATCCTAATCTACTTAACTCATTTTTCGTTTCGTCCAACTCCTCCACAGTATACAATAGCTCACTACCCATGACTACCTCCCCCAATTTGCCGCCTTCAACGAAATTTCAGTTCTTATCGGTTGGGGAAATGGATGTTGCCAAAAGTGTTTACCGCATAAAATCTGACGCCATTGGCTCCGACGGCATACCAATGTTATGGGAAAGTAGGTATCTACAATTGTATTTTTTTCAGCCCTTTTCTAACTTAAAAGTACATTCGGTACATATAGAACATGTTCGGTACATTTTCAAATTAGCCAATTAAATTTTCCAGAAGCTTTTTCCTGTTTGTATTTATACCAACTAGTTAAGTGCAGACTTATCCATTTATTCTTTATCAGGCATCGTCTACGTTTGTGTGTCATAGTATAAGCAGAAAACAATGGTCAGAGATGCTTTAAGGTTGATTTTTGTTCATTTAGAAAGCGCTTAATTAGCACCTGTGAGCAAGAGTTATGCTTCTCTCGACGCCTGAATAACATTTACGAAGATAGTCAAGTAATTTCAAACCCTGGTAATTAGACTTCCTCGCTCTCCGCTCAACCTATATAGGTATTCACCAACTTGAGCAAATGACCTGGCACTCTGTTAAAAGAGCAGATTAGCTCAAGCATTGACTGTTGTCAACGGTCGTTTATCTCTTTTGCAAGAGTGCCAGGCCACTTGCTCAATTTGGTGAATACCCTTAATATCTTTTCTTTAAGGTTGAGTAAATGCCCGAAAGTTTTAAATGTAATTGCGTGTAACGTGAAATACATAGGCCAAAACACATTTCCAATATCGATGTATATACATACATAAATTATAGTGTAGAAATCTCAGAAGCTGAACCAGCATTTGAGCGACATACGCAGACACCAAGCGAATGCGAGGGCCTGGCTTATATAGAGGGTTTGGTCAAGAAAACGATTCGCCTTGTCTAAAACTTTCGTATTTTCGTACTATGCAACAGATTTGACGTGAAGTGAAATGTATCAAAAACTCTTCGCTTAAAATTTATTAGGTATATTCTGCAAATTTTACATTTTCTTCTTTTTATTTATTGGCGCTGTAACCACCCAAGCGATTTTGGCCGAGTACAAAAGAGCACGCCAGTGGTTTCTCTTCTGTGTCAACTGACGCAAATTGGAAATGTCTAGTGAGGACAAGTCCTTCTCCACCTAGACTTTCCCAAAGGTTTTCATTGTCTATTTTTTTTTCAATTTCCTACGCAAAAACCGCAATAAATAAATTTGTTTTCTAACCGACGTACAGTGGGAGAAATCACGAAAAAGCAGGCCATATATGTATAGTAGAGCTGGAAAACTATCGATGGCACTATCGATAATATCGATGGTTTCTCACTATCGAAAACATCGATGGTTTTGTAATCACTACCGATAGGTTTCGCTCATATATATATTATTCAGTGAAATACATATTTCAGAGCGCAGATGCTGCTTGAAGTCAAAAATCGTTTAAAACTTTTGCTCCTTAACAAAAATATCGACATATTTTCGCAATTCTCATCTCACATTCAATAAATGTTGTTGTGTTTAATTTTTGGACTTTTTTAATCAAAACTATCGATAGTACTATCGATAGTGTCGACATTTTCGACAGTATCGATACTATCGATCTATCGACTATCGAAACTATCCAGTTTTCTCGCTTTTATGTATAGCAAAAATTAACCTACAGGCTTCAAATTTGGAACACAAGCTTCTTTAGTGAATATTAGAATAAGGTGTTAATAAAAAAAAAAAAATCCGCCCACAAATGCGCCACTAAACATATATCGCACACCGTCTTCGAAAGATTCACAACTCAAAATTTGGTATTTTTGAAAGTATGCGCTAAAAATGTACACAGAGCTTTTATTCACCTTTCAGCAAAAGCTGGAGCAAATTTCTGTTATAATTTGTTAAAAAAAACCCAAGGTAAAGTGGCCCTTTCCCATATGATCAGCATGTGCTACGAAATAGTTTTTCGCATTTTCTGACGAACGTATTATTTTGAGTTGTGACTCTTTTGAAGACGGTGTGCGATATGTATGTAATATAACAGTATTTTTGAGAAAACTCACTCTGTTATACTTGGAAAGCTCCAGCAAATAAACAAAAGGTGATTTAACCTCCCACTTAAATTAAATTAAAGCTAGAACTCTCGACTACTGTCTCTGAAAATGTCATGCCTGCATCTTGACCCAAAGGTCACTTTTTTCCAATAATTTTTTATTGTTCAATTGATGTTAAAGCTGTCTTTGATAGACGTTTTTGTCCTAGTTTCGAATCCGTAATAGAGGGCTGCATGAATTTATTCAAAACGGCTTATGAATTTATTCATATACAAAACGAATGAATGATTTTGGCTTAAAATTTTTTTGAATTTGAGCGAATACCTTTTCTGATATATGTGTCGACATTACAATATTCAAACAAAGCCGAAATAAATTGAATCGAAATAAATGACAGNAAAAAAAAAAAAATCCGCCCACAAATGCGCCACTAAACATATATCGCACACCGTCTTCAAAAGATTCACAACTCAAAATTTGGTATTTTTGAAAGTATGCGCTAAAAATGTACACAGAGCTTTTATTCACCTTTCAGCAAAAGCTGGAGCAAATTTCTGTTATAATTTGTTAAAAAAAACCCAAGGTAAAGTGGCCCTTTCCCATATGATCAGCATGTGCTACGAAATAGTTTTTCGCATTTTCTGACGAACGTATTATTTTGAGTTGTGACTCTTTTGAAGACGGTGTGCGATATGTATGTAATATAACAGTATTTTTGAGAAAACTCACTCTGTTATACTTGGAAAGCTCCAGCAAATAAACAAAAGGTGATTTAACCTCCCACTTAAATTAAATTAAAGCTAGAACTCTCGACTACTGTCTCTGAAAATGTCATGCCTGCATCTTGACCCAAAGGTCACTTTTTTCCAATAATTTTTTATTGTTCAATTGATGTTAAAGCTGTCTTTGATAGACGTTTTTGTCCTAGTTTCGAATCCGTAATAGAGGGCTGCATGAATTTATTCAAAACGGCTTATGAATTTATTCATATACAAAACGAATGAATGATTTTGGCTTAAAATTTTTTTGAATTTGAGCGAATACCTTTTCTGATATATGTGTCGACATTACAATATTCAAACAAAGCCGAAATAAATTGAATCGAAATAAATGACAGTTTTTTGTATGAATATCCAAAAATATTTTTTCTATGTACATATGTACAAACATACATATGTATGTATGTATGTATTGCTGCACTCCTATTTCCCCAGTAGAACTTGGGAGCATCGTACGATTGCTCGGTGAGTACTCCCTTGGGAGTATACGAATACTCCCCATTGCTCCCTATGCTTCTGTGTATAAGCATGTAATTTTGTATACTCCCTCTAACATTGGATGTCCTAGGAGGGGGAGTAATCCCTTTTACCTCCTAAACGAGCAATCGGGGAGCACACACAGAATTATCATCCCACAAACCTTCTAATTGAGCAATACGGGAGTACTCCCATAGTTACCTCCCAGAAACCTCCCAAAAAGACAACATGTGCACTCCACATAGAAAGCATCCCATATTCCTCCCGAACGAGCAATAAGGGAGTGCTCCCATTAGAGGCATCCCGAAAGCCTCCTATAGGAGTAATAAGAGAGCAATGATAACGAACATTTTAAATTAGCCAAATAGATTTTGCTATTTATTAAATTTTTTATTTAACTTTTTAGTCACGTGCACTTGTGCAATTTTACAATATCTTAACAGATATACGTACGAGATCAGATAAAATATAAATGATACGTCTTACATAATTGATTAATTTTAGAATTATATTGCAGAGAAATCATATGACAGTAAAACATAATAATAACAAAACGGTAAGATAAGATTTGAATTATATGCGCCTATATGCACATATAAGTATGGTCTCGTATACGATTTCCTGGGTGTCAAGGATGCTTGTCTGTTCAGGAATCCACCAAGCGGGGAAATTGTGAAGGTGACTTTGCTTATCTGACATCTTTGTCACCCATGCGATGTTTAAATCCGGGGGTCACACTTAAATGCAAACACTAATTTGCGCAATCTGAAAAGTATTTAACGGTATATTTATAAGTAATACAATACTTAATATATTTAAACAAAAGTTGAGGTACATACCAACGGACTTTTATTAAAATCTGTGTGCATCCAAATTAGATTGTTGTGTCCTCCTTATGCGTCTATAAGAAATATTTTCTGTTGGTTTTTTTCTATGATAAATTTTTTCGAAAACACAAAATTTCTTTTGAAGGAGGTGCGTATTGCTCTCCTATCAATCAAAAAGAATACTCTTGGATTTCTCGCTTAGGAGACATCACTTTTTAATCCTAAACGAGTAATAACGGAGTAGAAAACAGACAAATCTCGCTTATTGCTCCCAAATCATGCCTCAGGGAGCATTCTTTAATTGCTCGCTTAGGAGATCTGTCATTACGCTCCTAAGTGAGCAATACAGGAGGAAAAAACCGACAAATCTCGTTTATTGGTCCCAAATCATGCCTCAGGGAGTATTATTTCGTCGCTCGCTTAGGAGATCTCCTATTTGATTCCTAAACGAGTAATAAAGGAGTACAAAACCGACAAATCTCCCTTATTGCTCAGAAATCAGGTTAAGGGGAGTACTCTTTTATTCCTCACATAGGGAGATCTCCCTTCAAGTTCTAGTGGGACAGTACAAACAAACTTGTTCATTCACATTCTTCCATTTGAAGGTAGAAAATTTAAAACAAAATCTATATTCATACCTTACAAAATTCCAAACGCTGAGTGTTTTGTTGTGTGTTTGAAGTAAAATATTCAAATGTACTGTACTCTTGTTGGCTAGAAGTTTGAATGACTTCGTGCAGACCTCTAATCCGTAAGTATAAAATTTCCATCAAGTCCAGATTTTGAGAAAAACGAAGTGAAAGTGTAAAAAATCGGAGCTTTTTCAATATCTTATTTCACCATAAGTGGGCGGGGTCATGCCCCTTTTCCAACAGTTTCATAATAATACATATACATATTTTATACAAAAATTTTACTTCACACTCATTTTCACCAATTTGGATCCAATATTTACTGAAATTTCGTATTTTTTGAATTTTTTGAAAATACCGTTATATGAGAAGGACGCGTGGTTACATACAGTTCGAGTTGGCTCATTATAGTTTTCATGAGCATGAAATGGTATTATAACTTTGGTCTGATGTTTGTAAGTACCAGATTAAGAAGAGATAGATCCATTAAAATGTATACTTAAATGATCAGAACGTCGAGCTGAATCGATTTAGCCATGCCCGTCTGTCTGTCTGTCTGTCCGTCTGTTTGTATGCAATACAGTCTCTCAGTTTTCGAGATATACGGATGAAATTTGGTAGGTAGGTGTATTTTTATAATGTATTAATCATTTGTCGGAACCGGAAGAATGGGACCACTATAATATATAGCTCCCATAGTTCTCATACAACTGATTGTTCAGATATGAGATTTTTCGTTATAACTTCTCCATTTAAGCAGCTAGGAACATGAAATTTTGCAGTGTTTCCACCCATTATCAAAAGAAAACTTGGAGTGAAAATTACAAAAATCGGGTCACTATAACCTATAGCTCCCATACAACTGATTGTTCAGATATAAGATTTTTCGTTATAACTCCTCTATTTAAGTGACTAGAAACCGGAAATTTGGCACTGTTGTCACTCATTATCAAACAAATACTTTCAGTGAAGATGGCGAAGATCGGGTCGCTATAACCTATAGCCTTCAAACAACTGATTGTGCAGATATGAGATTTTTTTCCATAACTTCTCCATTTATGCAGCTAGGAACCCGAAAATTCGCACCGTTTTCACTCATACTTACAGTAAAAATAAAAAAGATCGGGTCACTATAACATATATCTCCCATACAACTGATTGTTCAGTTATGAGAATTTTCGTTATAACTCCCCCATTTATGCAGCAAGGAACATCAAATTTTGCAATACTATAATAACAATAATACCCATTTGAAGATAACAAAGATCGGGTCACTTTTACATATAGCTCCCATACAACTGATTGTTCAGATATGCGATTTTTTGTTATAACTCCTCCATTTATGCAGCTCGGAACATAAAATTTCGTAATATTTCCACCCGTTATCAAAAAAATACTAACAGTGAAAATGGCGAAGATCGGGTCGCTATAACCTATAGACTCCATACAACTGATTGTTCAGATATGAGATTATTTGTTATAACTTCTCCACATATGCAGCTAGAAACATGAAATTTCGCACTATATTCACTCATCCACAGAAAGTTTACAGTAAAATTAACAAAGATTGGGTCACTATAACTTATTTATTGCCTTCATATGACTGATTGTTCAGATATGGGGTTTTACTGTAAAACTCCTTTATTTGGACTGCTAAAACCGATAAATTTCGTAAGCTATTTTATAAATAATAATACAAAATCTACTGAGAAAATCGTCAAAATCTATGCTGCAAAAGCTTTATCTCTTATACCACTGATTGTTCAAATACCAGTTTTTGCGATATATCTCCTTTATGTAGGAAACTAAACCCATTAAATTGTGTTACCGGTTTACATACCGATCACACAGCAGTGAACATCACTTAGATTGGTGCTAAATAAGGTATATCTTCCATACCTCTGATTGTTTAGATATGATTTTTTATATATTTATCTCCTCTATCTATGTATGGTGTGAATCTTTAAATTTTTTCAAACGCAGTAATCTGTTAAAGTAAAATTTTCAGATGTTCATGAAAGGTATGAAGGCTTCGGCATAGCCGAAGACAGCGCTGCTCTTACTTGTTTTCAACTGCAACCTACCTTGGATAAAGGGCAACCTTCATCCCAAATTTCGTTGAGATATCTAAATTTTTGCTCGTGTTATCGTGTACACGGACAGACGGACGGACGGATGGGCAGACAGACACGGCTTAATCGACTTCTCATTTCATTCTGATCATTTATGTTTACATTTTTATATCTATCTCGATATCATTAGGCTGTTACAAACAACGGTTATGCGAACAAAGTTATAATACCCTTGTGCACAAGTGCGCTCGGGTATAATAATAATATTATAGTTAAAAAAACTAAAAACACGCTTTTATTACAAAAAGAACTAAAAAGTATAAAATAATTTGTAGATATAGCGATTCCGTTTAAGAAGAATAGGAAGTTCCCTAACCTGATTTAATTTAACTGTTTTAAGTTAGCTAAAAATATGATTAAAGTGATTGATCCGTAGTTATAGTCAAAATAAAG
>NW_016159004.1:34762-36288 GCF_001687245.7 Rhagoletis zephyria
ATCGGATCATAAATACGGGTTTTCCAAATATCTCGACTCCTGCGCCACCTATCGGCAAAATTTTTTTCGGATTAATTTCTTTTCATATACGTAATAAATGTTCTAAATACGAACCAAATCAGACCATAAATGCGGGTTTTACAAATATCTCGACTCCTGCGCCACCTAGCGGATTAAAACATCTTTTAAATTGTATTGTCCTCGAGTTCTGAGCTAAGTTTGAAGTTTCAAGTCTGTAGCTCATCGGGAAGTTTGTTAAATATTGACTGCAAAGTTCCAGGACATACATACATACATACATACATACATACATACAAGTGAAGTTAAATAAAAGCTTGTAAAAACATACATATTCAAATTGCCACGTATGTATAAATGTCAATCAACACTCACACACGTTCATATGTGCGTAAAGCCATGTAGGTTTTTGTAAATTTTTTCTGCATGCGCCTCTTAAACCTTTTTGCATAAATAAAATAAGTAAGGGAATATTGCCAGTTCGATGCTCGAAGAGGATTTAAGTGGACCAAAATGTATACATACATACATATGTATATGTTTTCAACTTTTTCTGGTTGTTGACGATGCACTTACTATTACATAAACACATTTTCGTACGTTTTCCTAAAAGTAAGTGTAGGTAGGTATTAGAGATGGTACTGATTTCAAAATCTCCGGGAAGGGCCATTTTCGGGCTGGACGGGGCCAAATTTATTTCTCAATCATCTCGATAAAATCGCACCCTCCACAAATTCAGAAAATCTTCCCTAACCCTTGAATAACAAGAAGCTTTTCATCTGTCTTTTGGTATACCAACTGTATGAATTGATAAAACTTTGAATGAGTTTTCCCAAAAAATTTAGTTTTGAAATAATTATATGTGTATATAAAGAAAAGTTGCAAAAGTGATGTAACACATTTACTCAAAAACCACTGAACCGATTTTGATAGAATTTTCACAGTTTGTTATAACATTTGTGGAGCATGTTTAAGTTATGTTTGTTTGCTGTCCGATAAATAGATCCGTAGCTATGGCCAAAAATGTGAACACTATGTTTTGCCCATATAATACCGCATATAAGAAAAAACAACAGCAAATATAACTTTTACAAATAAGAAAAAAAAAACAAATAGAGGTAGAGAGTTGCCACCTTATTAGAAAATTTCGATTAATTAAATTGATAAAAAAAAATTAGTTCAATGTATTACAATTGGGATATCGAATTAATGAGGTTTAAGAATTCTTAATGGAAAATATTTTGGAAAACGGTTGCCACATTTTTTACAACGCTTTTATCTACTTGCATTGTTGTGTGTCCAGACACCATTTTAGCTATAATTATAGATTATAATCAAAGTTCCTATACAAACGTCTAGACATCAAACTCGACGGTGCTCATATGTATGTATGTATACAGGGTGTCCCAGAAGTAACGTGCCAAACTTTAGGGGAAGGTAGGTGGGGGGGTGAGCTCCCTGATAAACAAAAAATTTTCAGGTAAAAGTGTCACCGTTTTTGAAATATT
>NW_016159004.1:38056-50020 GCF_001687245.7 Rhagoletis zephyria
CATTGCATTTGAGTATGGAGAGGCAACTATCTGGAAGTATTTTACATAAAAAATTTACTAAGTATTGCCCGGTTTGTAGTTGCAGTTAAAGAAAACACATGAAAAGGCACGATTTTTTTTAAATTCGAAAAAATGTAAATATTTCAAAAACGGTGACACTTTTACCTGAAAATTTTTTGTTTATCAGTGAGCTGGAGTTTTTTTTATGAATAAAAATAGTTTCTTAAAGAACTTTTTGAAAAAAGTCCCCTCAGATGACAAAACAGATTAGGCTTAAAAAATCTGCATACAAATATTTAAAAATCTTTTCAACGGAATCGTAATAATAAGATTTTTGATGGTGTTTTTTTAATTTTTTCAAAGATTGATTTACGAAAAAACTTAAATAACTGGCCCAAAACTATTCTGATTTAGACATATGGGATCTCGGTCGAAAGGTATTTTCCCACTAGTTTTGTTTATGTGCAAAAAAAGTCATTCGTGTCCCAATTTTTTTTTCAAATACCAACACATCTTAATTCAACTTTGAATGATGTTCGTTGATCCTACCTTACTCTTACCTACCTTGAGCTTATTAGCAAAGAAATAAAAAGGGTGAGGAAATACCCAGCAGGAAATTGAATTAGTTTGAAAGCAGTTTATGAACTACTTTCTGTTCAATGATAACTAATTGAAATTCTCACTACTTTACATGCAACGAACTCATTTATTTAACATGGCCATTAGGGCGGGTCGAAAATCTAATTTTTCTCAAATCCCTTGGTAATAGTGAAAATATATTGTATCATGAAGTCAACAACAAGCCTGCGAAATATTAGTCTTTCATTTTAATTGTAAGAGCCCGCGCATCGACCGCCAAGTGACCCACAGCACACTAATCGAATAAGACCAATTCTTGTTAAAAATGCTGGGTTTAGCCAAAAATTTTGGTGCATATTATTAGATAATGAATCCTTTAACGCAAAAGATAAAGTCAAGTATCATTTCGCGCAGCCCTTTATCTTATCGTTAATCTCAAACTCATCTATTTTCAAGAAAATTTTAATTGTTCTCTTGATAATTGCATTGGCCTATAGTCAAAAGATGTAAAGAACAACATTAATATTGCTGGCGTGCATTTAGATCGCTAGTTCCAAATATTCTAATCCTTTTTTAATATTAGCTATAGTTTGCGATTTTTTGCAAATTTAGGAACAATTTCGGTAGCTCTAATAGAATAGCCATTATTTTCCATCATCGCGGAAAAATTTTGTTTATGCAAATTAGTATGGAAACACTGAACAGGCACAACTTCTAGACACACTAATTGGTTTACTTATGTTTATGCATACAATATAAAAATTGCAAATATAAGAAAATGATAAAAAATTTTGTTCAAGATTTTTTTTATTTTAAATAATTTGTTTATAATCTGAACTATTTTAGTCATATTATTATCAAAAATCAGTAACATTAAGTCTCGCCTTCAATTTGTTAATTATTACGCACCGATCGAGTAACATTTACCAAAGTTATATCGAAAAACTTAAGTGGATTTCCAGTTTTTTTCTAAAAAAATGTCTCTTTCAATTTCAATTGTATAAATAACCTTTAGATAAAAGAACCGGATTACAGAAAACTGTGCAAGCGAGTGACTTTTTTCGTTCAAGCTGAATGCAAAGCAATATCGTCCAATTGGAGAGTCCGCAAAAGGATTTCCCAGGATATGTTAAAGACTATTGCATTTACTTACAGACACTTTTTCACATAATGGAATTAACTAAAATATTTATGTATATCTAAACACTTATTGCACGTCCCCTACTTTCATATAACGGCAAATTTAGAAACCGCGAAAAATGTGCTTCTGCGGCGACTAATGAAACCATTCCGCACCAGTTTTCAAGACTGCAAAAATGGACTTAAAATGGGCGTTTCTCACCCTAATTGTAATGTATGTAAATACTTATATGTTTGAAACTACTATTAACTTGTCGAACGATTCCTAATCTTTGACAATACATTCATTCACCACGATCTTGAAAACTGACCAAATCGGCGTGACCAAGTCCATGGTCATTTTAATATTATATAAACATTAAAAGGTTTGAAATAAATCTCGTCTCACTTTTTTGTATTTTTCACTTGGTTGCTGAAGTAATGAATTGAAAATTCATAAGGGAAAATCATAGTTTTCTTATTTTTTATTTTAATATCTTAAAAACGTGTAGACTTATTGAAAAATGATAAATGAACGTGAGGTTCTAAATTTAATAGCCCTTAATTTGATATATCGTCATGTTTATAACAATAACGCATTCCATAGATATTACAAGCCAAAGTTTCATTTTCAAAATTCATACACTTTGATTCAATTGCGCGGGCTAAAGATAAGTTTTAAATTAATTTTTCGTGGCCAATAACAATTGGCTGAGACCTAAGACATCATAATATTACTATTACAATGCGCTCAAATGACTTTTATTTTCCCCCATACAAAATCGACCCAGCCTAATGGCCATGTCCTAGGAAACAGACAATTACCTTTTCCTGCATGTATTTCCAACTACATCAAAGCGAATTTGGCTTAAACCACTTCAAAGTCAGTATTTTCGTTTGAATACCCTTTCGTTGTGCACTTCACAGATGCTTTTTCATAACTAAGAAAAGGCGAAATTAAATATTTAAAATGAAATGAGATTTGAACATGGACATTCTTGGCTGCGACCAATTGTAGCAAACATCATTGCACGCTCAGCTACAGCCAGACATGTAAATGCCCTGCAGGAAGTTGAATTAGTTTGAAAGTAATTTATAAACTACTTTATTTTCAATGATAACTAATTGAAATTCTCACTATTTTACCTGCAACCAACTCATTTATTTAACATGGCGATGTCCTAGGAAGCAGTCAATTGACTTTCCCTGCATGTATTTTCAACTACTTTAAAATGAATTTGGCTTAAACAACTTCAAAGTCAGTATGTTTCGTTCGAATGCGCTTTCGTTCTGCACTTCACAGATGCTTTTTCCTAACTAAGAAAAACCGAAATTTAAAATTAAATGAGATTTTGGCTGCGACCAATTGTAGCAAACATCTTTGCACGCTCAGCTACAGCCAGACATGTAAATGTGCTTTCAATTGTTCAGTTTGAATTGTATGCAAGCAGCATTTAATTTCAACTACTTTAAAATGAATTTCGTTTACACAACTTCAAAGTCAGTGTGTTTCTTTTGAATACGCTTGCGTTCTGGACTTTACAGAGGCTTTTTCATTATTCCAAGACACAAATTGTTTTTTTGAGCAAAAAGAGTATAAAAATTCGAAACACTTACCCATAGCATTTGTTTTAAAGTAGTATTTCAACTAGTTGATAAAAAAAAAATCACTTGTTTCCGTCAGGGTGTGCTTTCAAATGTTCATTTTGAATTGTGTGCCAGCAGCATGTCGGCTGTCCGACTCTGCATTTAATTTCAACTACTTTAAAATGAATTTGGTTTACACAACTTCAAAGTCAGTATGTTTCTTTTGAATACGCTTGCGTTCTGGACACAAATTGTTTTTTTGAGTAAAAAGAGTATACAAATTCGAGACATTTACTCATTGCATTTGTCTTAAAGTAGTCTTTCAATTAGTTGATTTAAAAAAAAATCACATGTCTCCGTCAGGGTACCTTTCCAATGATACCTCACAAGTCTAAATCGGAAGAGTTTAGGTTCAAGTTTTTCTTATACCAATCTTTGAGAAAAGTTAAAAAACAGCATCAAAAATCGCATTATTACAATTCCGATCACAATTTTATTGTTTTAATGTTTTTTTAATATTTTTATGTAAATTTTTTAAGCTTAAACCGTTTTGTCATTTGAGGAGATTTTTTCAAAAAACATCTTTAAGAAACTATTTTTATTCATAAAAAACTCAATTTTTGGAGTTATTTTCAAATCAGTCCAGCTCGCTTAAATCTTAATATTTTTCCGAAATACTTTGGTGGACGTCTTAAAATATAATAGATTTTATAACTCCAATGCAAAAACAGTACTGATTTTTATTTTTGCAGGGGGAGTGATGCAGTCTAATGTACATATGTATGCGTGGGGCGCATGTAATAGACTAGAATTGATATAAAAGGTAATATATGTATGTACATATGTGGGTATATGAATAACGATCGTTTAAAATCTCAAATTTTGTACTTGCGCTGTAGAAATTTTAGGTCTATGTTATGTAGTTTGACTATTGTCAATTAAATCTAATTCTTTGTATTGCATGCGCTCCACGTTTTTGTTTTCAAAAAAATTTCAAAATCAAAAGTTATGAAAACAAATTCTACTTTTTAGTCCATTTATCAAAGCGTGGAGTATTAAAAAGTTTTTATTTTATTTATTTTGAGACTTGGATTATAAAAGTCTTGTCATAATAACTATCATTGAGATATGTATATATTTCTAAGTCTTCAAAGACTTTTATTTTGAGACTTATATTATATAAGTCCTTTGATAATAATTATGAGTGAGAAACAATATTTTATATAGTCCCGAACGGGTCCCAAACAAAGACCAAACTGGTCTCAAACTACTCTCTCCCGAACTGGTCCCCACCTCGCCCCGAACTAGTCCCCAACTAATCCTGAAATGCTCCTGAACTAGTCCTGTCTTTTAAGACTTGAAAAATTTTTTCGCACTAAAAATTATTATGAAAAGACTTTTATAATATAAGTCTTAAAAGAAGTCTTTGAATACTTAAAAATATTTATCTCTCTGATAATTAGTATGAAAGGTCTTTTATAATATATGTCCTTGAATAATAATTAAATATAGATGATTCGAAAAATATTTATCTTAATTTAATGATTATTGATTGACTTTTAGTCTTCTCTCTTATAATAGTTATGACTCTGCTTGTAACTGTATATGTATCTGTGTAAATATCATTCATCATTAAACATATAGTTCTGCTATGAAACGGAGTTTTATTTATTTTCAGTTCCTACATTATTAAATTTTATTATTCGGAGTTAAGGATTCCCAGAGGATGATTAACTTGTGATAAAAAAAAAATTTTACTTAATACGGAATACATATACAATGAGTACCGAGACGAGTAGGTATCGATACTTTAGGTACGATATTTTTCAGACATCGATACTTTTTTTCGATACTACTTCCAAGTAAAAGTATCGATACCTGCATGGTATCGTTTCATCCCTAGTTACAGCGCTAATAACGAAGAAAAAATGTGGTTGTTCACACTTGCTGGTTATCAGGTTATCTGGTTCAAAATTATTATTTTGTAGTGTATTTATCTGAATAAACAAGTAATTTTTAAACAAAAGCAAAGCCGACTTCAATTCTCATATAAAAATTGTATAATACCGTTATTTTTTTCATGTCCAAATGATCGGATCTAAACCAAATTAGTATGGGACCACCCTTAAGGCAACACCTTTCCGATAGAAGAATTATCGAGATCAGTTGACGCGGTCCAAAGTTATGCGATATCATACATAAAAAAAATACTCCGACGAATTTGATAACCTTCCTCTTTTTTGAAGTTGGCTACAAATATAACCACATAACTTGATAACCTGGAAAGTGTGATCGACCACAATAATTTCAAACGTACATACATAGTATATAACATGCCAAGTCTCACTCAATACTTTTCAAATTGGCCTTGAATTGATCCTTGTTTGATTTGTGATTTGTGTGTGCTGCATGCTAATTTTGACAATTGTCACAAAAACAAACGGAAAAAAATATCGGCTAAAGTTTGTCATTTTGTTTGGCAGTTATGTGCTTTATCAGTGCACTTGCATAACATTCCCACTCGCAAAAGCTCTGCTTTGATTATTGCTAATGCGAATGGGTTCTGGCAAAATATTTTTTTTATTTTCACTTTTATTTCAACATATTTTGATTAAAAGAAAAATACTGATCAAAATAAAATATTTTACACAAACAACAAAAAAAAAACCGGTACTGTTTTTCCACTCGAATTATAAAATATATTATATTTTAAGACTTCCACCAAAATATCTCGCAAAAATATTAAGATTTACGTGAGCTGGACCGATTTGAAAATACCTCCAAAAATTGAGTTTTTAATTAATAAAAGGTTTTTTTTTAAATTTTTTGAAAAAACTACCTCAGAGGACTAAACAGTTTAAGCTTAAAAAATTTGCATAAAAATATTAAAAAAAAAAATTTCCACGGAATCATAATAATGAGATTTTTGATGATGCTTTTGAACTTTTTTCAAAGACTAGTTTAAGAAAAACTTGAATAACTCAGCCTAAACC
Source organism: Rhagoletis zephyria (assembly GCF_001687245.7). NCBI lineage: Eukaryota > Metazoa > Arthropoda > Insecta > Diptera > Tephritidae > Rhagoletis > Rhagoletis zephyria. The sequence continues at coordinate 44,335 of NW_016159004.1, forward strand.
TTACCACTTTAGACTTTTGAGGTATCATTGGTAAGGTATTTTCTCACCTTTTAATTTCTTTGCGAATAAGCTTATTCAAAGTATGAACGAGGAAGGTAAGATAAACGAGTGTCATTCCGTGTTGAATTAAGATGTGTTGTTATTTGATAAAGAAAAAATTGGGACGCGAATGAGTTTTTTTGCAAATAAATCAAAAGGGTGAGAAAACACCTTTCCACTGATACCCCATAAGTCTATGTCGGTAGAGTTTTGGAGCAGTTATTCAAGTTTTTCTTAAACAAATCTTTGAAAAAAGTTAAAAAACAGCAACCAAAATCTCTTTATTATGATTCCGTTGATACAATTTTTTAATATTTTTATGTAGATTTTTTAACCTTAAACTTGTCATCTGAGGGGATTTCTTCCAAAAAATCCTTTAAGAAACTATTTTTATTCATAAAAACCTCAATTTTTAGAGGTATTTTCAAACCGGCCCAGCTCACGTAAATCATAATATTTTTCCGAAATATTTTGGTAGAGGTCTTAAAATATACTAGGTTTGGTAATCCCGCCGGAAAAACCGCAACTTTTTTTTGGTGATGCAGTGTAATGTACAGTAGTCGAAAAAATTATAGCCGCACCAAATTTTCACAAGTTTTAAAATATTATTTTTGTTTTTATTTAATTTTGGTTAGTTTTTTTATAGTTCATTCTTTAACATCATCCGTATAAATACAAGTTTAAAGGCAATGTCGCACGATTGGGTAGTTGCCAAAATTTGGTGCAAATCGTATCCCAATTGTGTGAATACCCAACTATTTTTTTTATCCCAATCACGAAAATTAATTTGATGAAATTTTTCAATTCTTTTTTCCAATTTTTACCAATAGCTTAATATAAAAATGTACTAATCTGTACAAATGTACCAATCGAGAGCCACTGCCTTAAAAATTTAATTATAAAAAAAAAAACTCTACAAAGTTTCGTAAAAATTTCCAGTTTTTTAATTAGATTCGGAGAATGCAGTTTTGTAGCCCATTGAATTCTAGTAGAATAAAGTACAAGTTTAAAATGGCTAAAAACGAAGATTGACTTTTTAGAATTTTAAAAAAAGTTTGAAGTTTGTGCGAAAGTTTGTTGAATTTTTATACCCGAGCGCACTTGTGCACAAGGGTATATTAACTTTGTTCACATAACGGTTGTTTGTAACAGCCAAAACTAATCGAAATAGATATAGACAAATGTATACATAAATGCTCAGAATGAATAGAGAAGTCTATTAAGCCATGTCTGTCCGTCCGTCCTTGTACACGATAACTCGAGCATAAATTGAGATATCTCAATGAAATTTGGTATGTGGTGTTTAGCTGAGGGAGAGCGGGAGACCAGGTTTAGAGTTGTGGTCGAGTTAGAGTAGTAGAGGAGGAGTGGTTATGTATCGAGCTCAATGGANAAATATTTTGGTAGAGGTCTTAAAATATACTAGGTTTGGTAATCCCGCCGGAAAAACCGCAACTTTTTTTTGGTGATGCAGTGTAATGTACAGTAGTCGAAAAAATTATAGCCGCACCAAATTTTCACAAGTTTTAAAATATTATTTTTGTTTTTATTTAATTTTGGTTAGTTTTTTTATAGTTCATTCTTTAACATCATCCGTATAAATACAAGTTTAAAGGCAATGTCGCACGATTGGGTAGTTGCCAAAATTTGGTGCAAATCGTATCCCAATTGTGTGAATACCCAACTATTTTTTTTATCCCAATCACGAAAATTAATTTGATGAAATTTTTCAATTCTTTTTTCCAATTTTTACCAATAGCTTAATATAAAAATGTACTAATCTGTACAAATGTACCAATCGAGAGCCACTGCCTTAAAAATTTAATTATAAAAAAAAAAACTCTACAAAGTTTCGTAAAAATTTCCAGTTTTTTAATTAGATTCGGAGAATGCAGTTTTGTAGCCCATTGAATTCTAGTAGAATAAAGTACAAGTTTAAAATGGCTAAAAACGAAGATTGACTTTTTAGAATTTTAAAAAAAGTTTGAAGTTTGTGCGAAAGTTTGTTGAATTTTTATACCCGAGCGCACTTGTGCACAAGGGTATATTAACTTTGTTCACATAACGGTTGTTTGTAACAGCCAAAACTAATCGAAATAGATATAGACAAATGTATACATAAATGCTCAGAATGAATAGAGAAGTCTATTAAGCCATGTCTGTCCGTCCGTCCTTGTACACGATAACTCGAGCATAAATTGAGATATCTCAATGAAATTTGGTATGTGGTGTTTAGCTGAGGGAGAGCGGGAGACCAGGTTTAGAGTTGTGGTCGAGTTAGAGTAGTAGAGGAGGAGTGGTTATGTATCGAGCTCAATGGACCCGTATGGTGTATAGGTGCACATCAAGCCAACCACGCACTCCATATGCCTGCTATGCGAGAGAGAGAGAGAGAGTGAGATATGCGGCAGGCTGATGAAGCGGGAGCGTAGGGATGCATTCATGCAGAGCCCCAGTGTGGCTTGTAAGCCGTAGCTTACTACCATACCAAAAATTACTCCGGGAGTGGAGTGGGAGCGATGCTTAAAGCACCTTGTGATAGCCAAGCTGGTTGAGCGTTGACCATAGATGAAAATGCCAGCGACTTATCACTTCACTAAGTTCAGCGAAGAGATATTTGAGAATTGCATACAAAATGCATATGCAATTAAGAACGAGCGAATTACTTTTAAACACAAGTGCGTGTGTTTGTTCGCTGCTCTTGGTCTTGGGCGGGAGTGCAATACAAGTGCGTGTATGTGTTCTCTGCACTTGGTTTATGCGGGAAATGCATAACAGGCCCACCTAATATTACCGGCGTGAATTTTTCTACGCACGCATGCAAGTTTTTCAAATTTGAGTAACCGAAATAAATTTGCGTGCGTGATTTTTCAGAGTTGCATTTCTGTCAAATTTCAGAAGTTGAGCAAAATTTGAGTATAAATGCAGAATAGCTTCGATTCTCAAATTTAAAAAAAACATATGGGGATCGATAGAGATCATTGAGGTGAGTATAACGGTATATTTCTTTTCTGCCGGAAACAACAACTACAAAATTTATTAAGGGTAAAAGTTCAAATTAAAGAATTTTTTAAATCAAAATTTCTTAAAAACGAATGTATGGATTTTTTTTGGTCTCAATCGATAGGAAATTTAGTTCCCTTTACCTTGATATACATACTTTATATATTCCTTGTTTAGTTTTCACAAACATCTAATTAATATACGCTGAAAGGAATTCCGCTTCTCTTCTGCGGCAACACAGAAAGGAAAATTCTACTTAGGGAGGATTATATTAAAATCAAATTAAAGGGAATCAAATTCCTTATCAAATGAGATCAAAATTTTTAAAATCCATGTATACGTTTTCAAAAAATTTTGATGTAAATAATTGTTTAACTTTAACTTTGACTCTCAATAACTTCTGTAGTTGTTGTTTCCACAAAAAATAAATATACCGTTATGTTCAGCTCGATCATCTCTATCGACCCCAGTATTTATGTTTTTTTTTATTTGAAAATAGGAGCTATTCTTATTTGTTCCAAAATTTTAATTCATAGCCGCGCCAAAAGGTCAAATGAGCTCAAACGTCAAATCGAAATGTCACGCAACACAAATCTTGGAATTTGAGTTAGCTTTTTACGCACGCCGGTCAATTTCAGTTGGTCCCATACAAGTTGTATGTGCATGAGAAATATTTGACAGTAAACTTCCGGCGTGCGTGAATAATAGGTTGGCTTGGAAGTCGCTTAAACATCCTGGCCCCTCTAGACGACTTGATCGTCTAGTCGACTGTATCATAAGCTGCGTATATCCGGCTCGAAGGACCATGTTTAGCTGAGGGGAGCGGGAGACCAGGTTTAGATTTTTGAGATATTTGAGAATTGCATAAAAAATGCATACCCAATTAAGAACGAGCGAATTACTTTTAAACACAAGTGCGTGTGTTTGTTCGCTGCACTTGGTTTATGCGGGAACTGCATAAGTCGCTTAAACATGTGGGTTTCTATTTATCCAAGGTAGGTTGGTATTGAATTTGGAAGAAATCGGACTGTAACCACGCCTTCTTCCCATATAACGGTGATTTTCAGAAATACGAAAACTGAGATATTTTAGTAACTACTAAAGATTATTCACTCAAAATTGATATTTACGATAAATTTAAGACGAAAAATAAGAATATTATAAATTTTTGGAAAATCGGCGTAGCCACGCCCACTTATGGTTACATGTGTATATCTTGGTAACCGCTGCACCAATTTCTTCCAAACTTGGCACAGTGGTTCGGACAATACCCACGCCCACAGCCCATATAACGATAATTTAGAGAAATACAAAATCGTCGATAAATCAGTAAATATTAAAGCTAATTTATTCAAAATTGATGCTTGCAGCAATTCTTTACCAAGATATACGCTTATGATAAAATTTTGGAAAATGGGCGTGGCACTCCCCACTTATGATCACATATATGTATCTCGGTAACCGTTCTACCAATTTGTACCAAACTCGGTATGGTTATTGTGCTTGCCACATTCAAGCAAAACGTTGAAAATTATTGAAATCAGACTAAAATTACGGCCGCTTTTCATACAACGGTAAATTTCAGAAATGCTTGAAACTTCAATATTTCGAAATTTAAGGACGCTAATTTCCTTGATTCACCCCGGCTTACCATGTAGCGGTAGGATTCGTAAAGGTGAAAAACATATATTTAATAGTTGCGCCGGGTATTTAATTTACGGCTCCGTCCGAACTTAGACTTTCTTACTTGTATTTTTTTTTTAATATGGCACAAATTTGGAAACTTGGATTTACACGGGTTTTGTTAAAGAATGAACAATATTTTTATTAAAAAAATAACCAAAATTAAATAACAATGAAAATAATACGTTAAAACTGGGGGTCAGAACACCTACAATTGTTGGTTCCATTTTTGATAAAACGTAATGGGATTTTTGGGATACCTTTGAACTTGCAAGTTTTTAGTACAGCTGATCAAAATTTTGTTTACATACAAAAGCGCAAAACAGAAAACGTGAAAAGAATGTATGTAAATTAAAAGTTTTCCTAAAGCAATTTGCTAAGCAATATGAGTAAATGAGTATTTGCTTTCGTCCGATACATTTGCAGTTCAAACTTATAAATCATAATAATAAATCTAAAACAAATTTCTATATTTTCATAAATTGAAAACAGATGACTTTGATCAGCTGTTTTTCTTGCTGGGAAATGGCTGCTGGTAAAAATTAGTCCAGCAGAAACTAGCAGCTTTTCATCAAGATGAAATGTCAATTTGGTCTCTCAATTTCCCCTACTTTGCTGGATTTTTGTGTACGCGAACAGGAAAATCTGATAGTTTGTGATAGTTTTCAAAAACTATCAATAAGCGAATAAGCTTACTATCGCTTTGATAACTTCCAATAGTGACGAAGAAGTGACATCGTGTCCATATTCGATAAAATTCTCTTCTAATTGCTGGCAGGCAGGGGCGCACCCAGGAATATATTTTAGGGGGGGTTTTATATTTCTGAAGATATATCACCGGAAAATACTGAAAATTTCCTCCAGATAATACCCTCTTTAATATACATTTATGCAAGTTTTATGTACAGTATGTAATAAATAAATCAACGTTTTAAAATTCATAAACTGCACTTTATTTACA
>NW_016159004.1:50045-50210 GCF_001687245.7 Rhagoletis zephyria
GACGGACGGACAGACAGACATGGCTTAATCGATTTCTTTTTTCATCCTGATCATTTATGTATACATTTGTCTATATCTATCTCGATTCGTTTTGGCTGTTACAAACAACCGTTATGTGAACAAAATTGATATACCCTTATGCACAAGTGCGCTCGGGTATAAAAA
>NW_016159004.1:50440-62052 GCF_001687245.7 Rhagoletis zephyria
GGAAATTATAAGAAATATTTATTATAATTTCTGTTGCTTGAAAAAGCGCTTTGCTTTTGCTGTAAAATTTTCATGAGGGAATAAATCCTCATGAAAATTTTACAACAAAAGCAAAGCGCTTTTTCAAGCAACAGAAATTATAATAAATATTTCTTATAATTTCCTTGAGAGCTGGATTCTTAGCTTTAAGATATAGATTGTATTTGAGGTTATTAGCTTTAGGGGGGGGTTTGAACCCCAAAACCCACCCCTTGTGTGCGCTAATGCTGGCAGGGATACATAAATATATGTATATGTATATGTATATATGAATATATATATATATATATATATATGTTTTGTGAGAACTTCTTAACAGCTTCTAACGCATGTAGTTTGTTCTCTCCTCGATGCAGATGCACTTCTTACAGTAATTTTCTTTGACTTTCACTCCGCGCTCGTAAACTCGCCGGTTTGTGTTTAAACGTATGCTCCAAATCAGGGTTGTTGCGAATATTCGCATTCGCAACCGCGGAACTTCCGCATAAATTTTAACATTCGCATTCGCTTTCGGTTTCCCAATAATCAATTCGGAGCTTTTGCGAATGCGAATATTGTGCAAGTGCCCCAAAAAATATATCAAAACACATTGAGCTCATGGAATGGAACAACAAAACGGATTTGATGGCTTATGATACCGACAGCGGCGAGTAATTAATTATGACTGCCTGAAACTAGGAAAAGCCAAGGTCAGCTAACTAATAAAATTCCAATAATTGAAATTATTATAAAAAACGGGGTTCCTTTTTAACAAAATAACAAGATTTTAAAATAATTCTGCTTGCAGCCACGACTTTCAAAACAGAATCTTCTTCGAAATTTTCATTCCTACAAAATAACAATTTATCAGCCATATCCACCTATTCACAACGTCGCGACGCTATAAGCACACATTTTTCAAACCAGTCACAGAAGACAGGATTAAAAATTAATTACAAAAACTAAAATCGAAAAACGCTGATGTCGTAACAGGTTCTCCAAATTCTGAAACAACCAAAAGAATTGGTTCTCCAAATTGGAACACAACGGTGTTTAAACAGCGATATTGCCATGATGCTAGATTGTGAAGATGAAATTTAGGATGATGCATCCGAGATTTGCAGCCCCGATGCAATTCTCGAATTATTGAACCGCATCAAAAAACTGAAGTCCTCTCAACTCAATCGAAAAGAATTTACACTTTTGTAAAGTTTCAAGTTTTTCGTTAGGGAACAGGCTGTAACCCGAAAAAGCAGCAAAATTCCTCTTCCTTAAATACAATGTTCCAATTTTTTAATTTAAGTACTAAATAAAAAAAAATATTAAAAATTACTAAATTTTCCATTTTTTTACCTAAATCACCTAATGTACTCACCAAAAAATATTTCTTAAAATACAGTGAGAGGTCGCATAGATGGACGCTCTAATAAGCGGACACATTCTTGGGAACGAACAATTTTTGTTTTTTTTTTTTCCATACAAAATACTCTCCCATACACGGACTTTCCGATAAACGGTCGCGGACACTCAAAAATGTCCAGTTATGAAAAAAACTCTCCCATAAGCGGACGCGAAGCTCTAACAAGCGGTCAATTTTGTTTTGCTTCTCAGTCAAATGTTGACTCTTCCGCTTCTACATATGTATATCGAGCCATAACCGCCAAAATAACGTAAGCGACATTATTTTCAAAATTTTATTTTTGATGGAGAAATGCATCTAGATGCTCTAGGAATATTGGCGGTTACGTTATTTTGGCGGTTAGGGCTCGATATGTACACAAGAATATAGTCCATATTCAAAAATATTTTCTTTTCTCGAAAAAGTGTTGGCTTTTCGTTGCCAATGGGCGATGAGATTTGTCGGTAGAAAAGAAAACGCAATAAATTTGAATGTATTTTTAATTCACCCTGTCTATTGAAGAATAAATATTATTTTAATTTAGAAATCCGCAATTTTATTTTTTTAAGTATGAATTTTTATTTTATTTTTTACGAAATTCCTTTAAGCGGAATTCTCACATAGGCGGACCAAAAAGGTGACCATCGGTATCCACATATTGGAGCTTTCACTGTATTTGACATCCGCATTCGCATTCGTATCCGCGGATGTCTAAAATTCCACATTCGCAACATCCCTACTCCAAATCCCCTGTGCCTGCTGCTTTCTCAAGCAAACGAAGGCACATATCCTTTTTCTTGAAACGCACTTGCAAGTGCTTATATTATAAACTTTGTTGAGCCTTTTAACTCGTGGCAGCTGCATTGAAAGGAATTGAAGTTCAACCAACAGTTAAACCTACTGACATACATTTGCATATCCGCTTCTTACTCCTCTGTCTTCTAGTACTTCTCGATGACTCGACGGGCAGTAAACATTCCTACCCTGCAGTGCGCAAGTGTCCCCATGAAATAAAGTTACTAGTTCAGAGATAGTATCTAACCGCATAAGACTTAGACTGGTTGCTTTGTTATGCCATGAGGGACACTGGGTACTTAAAAAATTCCGCTTTCTGCTGTCAGACGAAGTGTAAAAAATTCAAATGTAACTACCATGCGTTTATCTCTGCAAACACCAACGTGTTCGTACCATGAACTGCATTGTTGTTGTTTAAGTCAGTGCAACATCGGCATACGGGTCGCTCGGCTACAACCCTCGTCAACGAACGAGATTTTTAGTTTAGTTTGTTTTCGGCATCTTTAGAGTGGCGTCATTAGCAGAAAAGTGGCAAAGATATTTGTTTGTAAAATTATTAAAAGAAAAGAAGTAATTATTTAAATATTTTAATGCAAAATGAGTAAGCGGACTGTCAAGAGGCAAAAAAAGACAGAAGGAAATTTTTTTTAAACAGATTGAGGGGTGAAAGTAATGCAGTGTTAGAAGCCGCAAAGGTGGCAGCGCAGCCGGCAATTGCCAGTGAGCCTGCAACAGAGGCAATTTTTTTGTGTGAAGAATATGAAAGTGAAGACGAAGAAAGTGCAAAGAAGTTAACTTTCAAAGAAAAGATAGTGCAGTGGTATATTCGGAATAAGCCGACCCGAAAATCTTTTGAAGAACTACTAGAAATTTTGCGTACTGAAAATTTAGATGTTCCGCGAAGTTCTAAGTCTTTGATTTCAAGGCAGAAGGCCATTATCGAAAAAGTTTCACCCGGCTTTTATTGTCATATAGGAATTGGAGTACAACTCAAAAAAGTAGCTAGGGTTTTAATAAATTATGACTCAATATAAGTGGATATTAATATATTTAGATGGCCTTCCCTAATACCATGTTCTGACCGACATCGAAAACATGTTTTCGTTGGTAAAACTGGTTTTCAACCGAAAACTTGTGTTTTCGTCCATGTAAAATCTGTCAAATGAAAACACGTCGGAAACCAGTTTTCGTTGAAAACTACTTGAAAACTCACGCTCCACTCGGTCCAATCAGTGCCTGCACTAGTTTATTCGATATTAGTGGAAGACATATTTTGTCATCCCTAAATTGTCACTTGTTATTTATTTATGTGGATTTAGTGAAAAAAATGGAGAAAACTAAGTATAAGAAAAGGAATGTTTGGAACGACAGCGGAGAAGCCCTGCTAATAGATATTTGGCGCACTTCGCGGGCACAGAAAAAATAGCCATATTATTGAGGAAATGGAATTGAAGATGCAGCAACAAGGCGTGGTGTGCACAGCTGCTGAAATAAAGAGCAAAACGCACAACCTGTCCCAAAAGTTTAGGTGAGTGAACTAAGGCTATAGTAAAGGTTAATAGTTTAATTAACATTATCATTTACAGTAAGGAAAAGCAAGCAGTCGGTCCAACTGGCGGTTCACTCTCACAGTGGCACTTATTCAGTAAAATGAGTGCCCTGCTTTCGCCATATCGGAGTTACAACCCGGAGGGCTTATTGGAAGAAAGCTTTAGCAGTAAGAGACCTTGTTTTAATATTTGTGTATTTTTTTTTATTCATAAATATGTGCTTATTTTAAAAAGGCAATAGTTCAATATGCAGATCCACTAACTCCGAATCGGTACGAATTTCGGAGGAACCGGCTGCATCTCTTTCTTCATGTGTTGTTGATGGATCTCCATTGCCATCACCGTCTTCAACACTTTCGCCGTCAGCAATTAGCATATCGACACCTTCGCCTTCGGCAATTACCATGTCGTCACCCGAGCCGTCAACATCGACCATGTCACCCAATCCGTCCGAAATCAGCGAGCCTACAAATAAACGAAGAAATCATTTTCAAAGTATTTTATTAAAAAAATTTGACCAAACAGAAAAAGAGCTGGAGAAGTCTAACAAAGATTATGAAGAATCAAGCCAACAGTTAAAAATAATGACAGAGAAACTGGTTGAAAACGATTACAGAAAAACCCAACTAATGGAAGAGTATGTTAAAGAAACGAAAGAAATTAACAAAGCTATACTTCAATTTCTAAAGAATTAAAAATATTGCATACAGTGGCGAACAAAAGTATTGGCACAGAGATTTTGTTCGCAATATATGCAAAGTTTTTTATTGTAATTTCTTTTCGATAATGTTTTATAAAAACATATTTCATATTACACCAAAAAACATAGAAATAAAATCTCTAAACTTCGTGAATTTTTCAGCAAGTTCAAATTTTCCCGTGACTAAAATTGAATGGGCTATAAAACTGCATGCCAAGAATTTTTCCCAAAAATCTGAACAGAAAGTTGCAAATTAGTATACAAATTTATTTAATTTTTCAGAGTTTTTCACGAAGTTTAGAGATTTTATTGTTATGTTTTTTGGTGCAATATGAAATATGTTTTTATAAAACATTATCGAAAAGAAATTACAATAAGAAACTTTGCATATATTGCAAACAATTCTCAGTACAAATGCTTTTGTTCGCCACAGTGTGCGCGTGAAATGTGTGCAAATATGAATAACTCAAAAAAAAAATAAAAAAGTAATAATGTAAATATGAAATATTTGAAACTATGAATTAGAATATATTAGAATTAGAAATAAGAATAAAAAACTTTGCATATTAAAAAGACGTAGACAGAAAATCAACGGCTACGTTCAACGAAATTTTAAGGGATTGTAGGGAAGTACACGGAGAAGGTTGTTATACTATACACATTTTATTCCAATCCGTAAAATCACTTAGAAGATATGGGAATCATATCTATATAGGTATTTTATTCTATAAAGTTACAAAGGCAAAGGCGCAGTCAAAGGCAACGACAAAGACAAATATAAAAATAAGGACAAAGATTAATATTGATATTAAGGGAATAGATGATGAAGTAGAAGATAGAGATGAAGAGAACATAGCTCGTTATTCGTTTATATTTGTAATTGGTAATTGGTGTAATTAATATACTTACTTAGATACGTGCACAGCGCAGATCGTATCATTTCTGCATTACTTGGGTCATCAGATATATATGTCACATCACTCGGGTATTGTCGCCTAGTCTCCAACTCCTCCAAAGCCCGTAACCATTTACTGTTTAGGGAATCATTGCAATCATTTAGAAAGTTCTGAAGGATGCAACATGCTTTAATTATGGAATTGGCATTCCGTATAGAGTTGTCAATTCCTTTTCGACAACTCTACGAGCTTTTGAAAGAGCATAGTTAAATACTTTTTCATTTGAGTTTTGATTTACGCTAAATGGGTACGGTTTCATAAGTTTTTTTGCTAAATCTAAAAGCCGAGTCTCCAATAATAAATACTGGCACATTTACACCAGAAATTTCTTGAGTCATTTCGCTTAGTAAGGGACAATTCTCTATCTCCTGCTTAAGTGATGATGACTCAAAAATTTGTGAGTCGTTGCATCGCCCGGGACTCCCGACGTTTATGTAAATGAAGCGGTATCTGAAAAGATTAGGCATTATCGTTTATTATATTAACCAATTGCTCCCAAGCATTGCGGGAATCCAAGTGTCTCGAATCCACTAACCAATTCAGCCACAATTTCCCTAGTAAGTGGCAATTTATTCAAGTAGGTAAGTTGGCTGTAGAAGCCTCCAGATTTTGTTGCAAAATTCCAGCAAAATTTGGCATACCGTTGATTTGCCTACACCGAACATATTTGCGATGCACCGATACTCTGCAGACGAGCCTAAAGTAAAATACTGCTATAGCCATTCTTTTTTCAAGTGGAATAGCTTTTCTATAGTTTGTGTCCATTTTTTGTAGAGGCCTAAGGATGTCGCATAGTTTCTCAAATGAGCTACGGTTCATGCGAAAATTTTCTCTAAAAAAAGTAAGTCCATTTCTTTGGCAATCAAATTCTCAAAAATGCTGCTTACGTTCCTAGAATTATTAGCATTTATTTGTATCCTCATTTCTACGTTGGTAGAAAAATATACAAACTTTTGTCCAACATGATTTGATCGGCATCCCAAGTTCCTTTATTAAACTGAGTAAGATCAAACGCTGTTTCTTTAATTTCGCGATCTTCTCTGCAAGGGATAAGTGCCTCCTAGTGATAGCTTCCATCACTTCTCTTATGAAATCATCGGCGCACAATATTTTTGTGTGGCTTCTCAAAGCCAATACTTTCGCTAGAGTTTTTTTTTTTGTCAGAATTCTATAAAACACGATTTTATTAACAATTTAACCAAATATTATACGAATTAACATCTTACCATTCTCGTTGCTAATAAATGTAAACAAACACAATGATGTCTCAAGTGTCAACGAAAACAGATCGAAAACACAAAATGTCGGTCAGAACGACATTGAGTCCACAATCCCCAAACCGTGTTTTCAACGTGTTTTCGCTGTCAGTCAGAACATTGTATTATTCAGAAGTTCCCGTGCTCAGCTATGGCCAATATTGTTGAGAATAGCAAACGTCGACAATATTTCGGATTTTCCTGTTGGAATTTATTTGGGGGCAAAGAAGCCGGATACCATAGAAATCTACTTAGCAGCATTTTTGGAATAAATGAGAAATATTTTAGAAAATGGAATAGAGTTACTAGGAAAAGTGGTTAAAGTTAGGATACGGTCGATTGTATGTGATGACCCTGCAAAGGCATTTATTTGTGGCACTCCAGGTCATACATCAGCATCTGGATGTGGAAATGTATTCAAGGGCGTAAAATAGACAATGTTTTGGTGTACACGGTAGAAAGTGCGGAGTTAATTTCTGATGAAGATTTCTCCAACCGAAAGTATTTTAAACATCATTTGCCACTTTGTCGAAACAAAAAAACACCTTTAGAAAGTATTGGCGTAAAAATGATTAGTCAGGTGGCCTTAGATGCCATGCACCTAATCGATTTAGGGGTAATGCGAAAATTTCTTCTGCAAATTTTGCAAGATAAAATAATCATTAGGGTAGCAAAAGAGAACAAAAACAAAATTTCCAATAGCTTAAAGTTTTTGAAGCCTCATATTTCCCAGGAATTCGCAAGGAAACCAAGAGGGTTTGAAGATATTTTACATTGAAAGGCCACCGAATTTCGCCAATTTCTCCTTTATACTGGTATCCAGGTTCATGTTTCAGCTGATGTTTACTATGAGTTTCTACTTCTGCATTGTACTTGTAGGTTATTGTTTTGCCCAAAAAGTTACATAAAAAATATTAATATCGTTCAAAACTTTCCTCGCATATTTGGAGAAACAAGTGTGACCTACAACGTGCACAACCTATTGCACTTAGTGAATAATGTAAAAAGCTTAGGTTTACTGTCGGAAACATCTGCCTATAGTTTTGAAAATCATCTTCAAACATTGAAAAGCTATATAAAAAAAACCAACGCAGATATTAAAACAGCTTTGTAATAGGATTGCACACGAAAATTTAGTGATGGATAAACAATACAATGGCCTCAAGTTATTAAAAAATGGTGCATTTCAATACTATCACAAGAACTATGTTTTCTCTGTAAAAACTCCTAATGACTATTGTCTCGTCAGGCCTTTTCTTCCAATAGAAATCCAGCGTTTTACGAATGAAAATGGAGGGTCAGTCGTGGGGGGGGATATTTTTTAATTTAGAACCATTTTTTGATGATCCTATAGATTCCATGACTTTGGGAATATGCACCGTAGACAAAAATCCTTCCGATGAAGAATTTTGTTTTCCGCTCAGTGAAATAGATTGTAAGTTGTAAGGACATCCTCTTGATGACCGCTTACTTATTATGCCAATTTTACATGGCTGCTATTAACAGACATTAAATTTGCCAAATTAAACAGCACTAATTTTTTTATGTATTATTATTTTAAAGCTAAGGAAATGTACAAGAAAATTAAACTCTTCGAGAAGACATCTGAATATGTTCAACCTCAGTGTAAGTATTATACAGTGCTGTGCAAAATAAAACCAATATACATATACATATACAGTATTGGCCAATACAATAGCACCCCCATTTCAAAGTGATATTGTTTGTCTCTTATGTTAAATTATTTATGTATTTTTTTTTAATTTTCAATTAAAATACAGTTCATTCTCTAACAAAACTTGCAAACAAAAACACCACTTGAGACTTGCACATTATTAGACCAAAATTTAATGAGCTATAAAACTGTGTTCTGTGTCCTGACAAAAAAGTTTGAAATTTGGGTGGAAATTTGTTGAATTTTTTTTGTAGTCGCTTACAAAGTTTCAAACCTGGGTTCATATGAGTTTTGCCAAGAGTCTATTGGAGCGCCAGTAGCCGAACTATTTCCACTCAAATCGGAAGATGATCTGAAATCAGTTGAGGAAAAAATCATTCCAGAAAACCGTGAAACTTATGTAAGTACAATTTTTTCGCTGAATTTCGATTTTAGAGAAGCAAATTTGAGTAAACAGTTTTGTAGGCCATTGAATTTTAGTGTAATAAAACCCAATTTTGAAGAAGCCGCTTACGCTATATGTCTACGTTATATGGCAGAAAATAACTAACCATTTAACGAGAAAAAATTAACAAAAACTAACGGTAATTCTCAGGTTCTTTAAACTTGTACTTTATTATTTTAAAATTCAAGTGGCTGCAAAACCGCACGCTAAAATTGTGTGTAAACAATCCAATAAAAAATTGCAGTTTTCTTAAAATTGCGAAAGTTTGGAACTCTGATTCTCCAGGTTTTATAAGAACAATTATTTTAATCTGACATTTTCTTACAAAGTTTTGCTATCGCCTTTTGTTTAACAGGTTTCTACAATGAAGAGCATTTTTCAGCATAACGCTTGTAAGAATTTGAAAAACATTTTACAAGACGGAATTATACTTAACTGCAATATTGACATGGGTCCCATGGGAAAAAACGTTTGAAGGATTTTACTACTTTTTATGGAGCACTTTTGGGTAAAGCGAATTTGCAGACTCATTACATAATTACTTTTTTGAATATAAATTTGTATTTATTTGAAAATAGATGCCATTTCATGCCTGCCGAATGTAACAAATCCGGAGGAGGAGCTGCGTAAGGAAATTAAATTGCAAAAGAGACGACATTTTGGTGTCCTCATCAAAATCGCATTCTATTGAACTAGAATTCAATGCGCTATAAAACCGCATACTCAAAATCTTTCTAAAAAAACTGGTCAAAAAGTTGAAAATTTTCATGAAAATTTGTTGAATTTCCTAAATTTTTTAAAAAGTTTGGAACTCTGGTTTTTGTGGATTTCGTTGTATAATGAACTGTACTTTTGAAACAAATCAATACAAATTTATTTACTTAGACACAACGAATTTATATCGCGCGCAATGATTGTAGCGTTATTTATTTTTTTAATTTATAAGAAAAATTCATTTTATTTATTTTATTTTACAAAAACTATGAAAAAATTTATTTATAACGCGAGTAATTGTTTTTAAGTTTTTTCGCACGGCAATAAGGGTGGGTAACTCAGCAAATTTATAGGAGTTGACTCAATGACTCCAACTCACTTTAAGGAATCAGCTCATTCAACTAACTCATTTGACTCTTTGTATGTTACACTCATTCGTATCGTAGACTCGTTTTGAGGCATAGATGCGGTATAGCGGCCGTTGAGATAAAACAAAACTTTAAAGTGGGCGTGGTCAGCTCCTTTCTACTGATTTGAAAGGTGTAATTTTTTTTGTGTGCAAATTAATAGGGCGGTGCTAGGGGGAGGGTAAAGGTGGAATTTTCAATATTTTCAAAAGCTTATATTTCGAAACCTATTGTACCGAATTTCAAAATGTGGATATGGTTGGAAAGGCAATTGATTTGATATGCACATCTTTATATATCTTACATACATACATATTTCGAGAAAAACTAAAAAAAAAACCAAATTATAAGAATTTGTGAGATTTGACATAACACCCGCAATACAAAATACATGTGGTTGTTGTTGTTGTATTCTTGCCACCACCTTGTATAAATTCGCCTCGTGCAAAAACAAAATGCAAGACTTTGCCATGCTAAACACTGTGGCGAAGCGAGAGAGTTATATGGACAAATATGAGCCACTATGATTCAATTGATTCATGTGAGCCCTACGGCATCAACTGAGTTACTGAGTTACATTTTTTTTGGACAGGGAGTCTGAGTTACCGATTCACTTATAGGAATCAACTCAATAACTCAACTCTGAGTTGAGTTACCCACCTCTACACGGCAATGTTTGTACGGGTTTTGTAAAAAAAACAACATATGATTAGATATATTCAAAAAATTCCGTTTTTATTAATTATTATATGAAATAAGCGAGCATCATTATTTAAATTAAATATTAACTAGTGCTCAACCGAAGTACAAACGTATGGATGTATAGGTATGCGTTTGCAGCTAAACCTAAATATTTGAAGGTTAAATGTATCTACGTAAACATGCCGTTTTTATTAATAATTATATATATGTATGTACATTAGGGTGTCCCTTATTTTTCAATGTTATTATTTTACTACGCATAGGCTCTAGTTTTGTTCATTTATCAGTAAAACACTCGAAAAAAGATTTTTGTCTTATTTGGACAACTGCAACCCGTGCCGACTTGCTCGGAAACCTGTTCATACAAGTACGGCGCCTGCACTCTGTTACTGTCAGTTATGCTACGTTTGTACGCCAGCTGTTTGCCAATAGAATCAATTTGCAAATGGGTCGTTCTTAAAAAACATGACCATTCTGAATTTTGTAATTTTTAAAAATTAAGTTGGCCAAATATGTTTATAATTGGCCTCATGTGGTTACGGATGGTATCAACAATAGGAATCCATAACCAGCAGTATTTTTTTTTAATTTTTGGAGTTTTTGGAGTTAATAAGTCACAGAGTGGACCGGTAACAGAGGGGACAAATTAACTCAAAAATACCATATTTTAGCTTTTTATTCGAATTTTGGAGAATTTATTTGTCCACTTAATTAATGTACATAAAATATTTATAAAAAAATTATAAAATAAATAAAAAATCACTTTACTCACCGTTTTTCAACAGTAACAGAGTTGACACTGAATAAGGGTACGTACCCGGCATACAATTGGGTTCCTTACTCAACAACGCACTAAACAAGACTGAACAGTTCAAAACACATTTTGTTGATTTTAGCTAAGTTATGATGGAGAAGCATAAGAGAAATATACGCGTCATAACGTTTAACAAACATTTTTCAATAAAATGAGTGGACGTAACAGAGGGGACCAAAAC